>NC_074692.1:46465023-46615341 GCF_029448725.1 Salvelinus fontinalis
CACATCTTGCTGCTGTGATGGAACACTGTGGAATTTCACCTAATTTAACTGGGTGTTTATACAAATGTGAGTTGTTTTCAAATTCTTTGTGGATCTGTGTAATCTGAAGGAAGTCATACATTTGGCAGGAGGTTAGGAAGTGCAGCTCAGTTTCCACCTCAATTTGTGGGCAGTGAGCACATAGCCTGTTTTCTCTTGAGAGCCAGGTCTGCCTACGGCGGCCTTTCTCAATAGCAAGGCTATGCTCACTGAGTCTGTACATAGTCAAAGCTTTCCTTAAGTTTGGGTCAGTCACAGTGGTCAGGTATTCTGCCACTGTTTACTCTCTGTTTAGGGCCAAATAGCATTCTAGTTTATCTGTCTCTCTCTCTCTCTCTCTCTCTCTCTCTCTCTCTCTCTCTCTCTCTCTCTCTCTCCTTGTCTCTCTCTCTCTCCGTCCGTCTCGCTCCTTCTCATGTATGCTCTGTCTGTCTGTCTGTCTGTCTGTCTGTCTGTCTGTCTGTCTGTCTGTCTGTCTGTCTGTCCGTCCTCCTCTCTTGCTCTCATATTCTCTCTCTGTCCGCCCCCCCCCTTCCTGAAACATAGAGTGCTGAGTGAGGTAGTTCCTGGTTGGTTTCCCCAACCATACCAAACTGTGGAATGTCTACACTAGGGCTCCAAATGAGGGGAGGGTGCCCAATATCCACTACAGCACTTGCCTGCCCAATACATTGCTTCATATTAAGTAGTATTTTAGTATGGAAATGGCACTCTATTCCCTATGAAGTGGGGCCATAGGGTTCTGGTCTAAAGTAGTGCACCATATAGGGAATAGGGTGCCATAGGGTTCTGGTCTAAAGTAGTGCACTATATAGGGAATAGGGTTCCATTTGGGGAAGGGTTTCCTGCAGGTGTGTGTACTGAAGGCCATAATAGTGAAACATCAACAGTTCCCCTGTAACTCTGGGTGCACTTTGATAATATGCACCACGTATTCATCATGTATTAAAATCCCCTACACTCCAACTACCCGCGTTTGTCCACAGGACTACTGTAGCTTTCTGAAACAGCCTGGAGAATAGCCGAATAGTGAACGAGAGAGAAACCAATGTGTCGCTATAGAAATACTCATTTGGTCAAGTTTACTTTGGACTATTCGTTGTGGTTTCAAGGGAAATAAACATTCGAATGGTATTTCAATCCCCCTTTATTCATTTGTGCTGTTTTAGCTAGTCTGCCTCGACTAATGATGAATGAATTCACACAGGTATCTACTGGTTTAGCTAGTCTGCCTCGACTAATGATGAATGAATTCACACAGGTATCTACTGTTTTAGCTAGTCTGCCTCGACTAATGATGAATGAATTCACACAGGTATCTACTGTTTTAGCTAGTCTGCCTCGACTAATGATCAATGAATTCACACAGGTATCTACTGTTTTAGCTAGTCTGCCTCGACTCATGATGAATGAATTCACACAGGTATCTACTGTTTTAGCCATTTTTATCCTTTTTTCCCCCCAGAACCCTCCTATAACATATTGTTCTAATTCTGTGTACCCTGTCTGATCCTCATGCTCTGAGACTCCAGCCAATTGGTTCTCATCCTCTGAGACTTCAGCCAATTGGTTCTCATCCTCTGAGACTCCAGCCAATTGGTTCTCATCCTCTGAGACGCCAGCCAATTGGCCCTCATGCTCTGAGACTTCAGCCAATTGTCCCTCATCCTCTGAGACTCCAGCCAATTGGCCCTCATGCTCTGAGACTTCAGCCAATTGTCCCTCATCCTCTGAGACTCCATTCTATTTGCCCTCATAGTCTGAGACTTCAGCTAATTGTCCCTCATCCTCTGAGACTTCAGCTAATTGTCCCTCATCCTCTGAGACTTCAGCCAATTGGCCCTCATCCTCTGAGACTCCAGCCAATTGGCCCTCATCCTCTGAGACTTCAGCCAATTGTCTCGTTAGTCACAGTGTTGTGTGATCTGTGTTTGAAAGGCCACCTTATTCCCTACATAGTGTACAACTTTCTACCAACAGTAGTTCACTATATAGGGACTAGGGTGCCATTTTGAATGTAGACCTTGTTGCCAGTAATGCCTGGCAGATTTGAGCTCCAGCTTTGCTCCACCAGGCAGCCACAGTACAGCCGTTACCCGCCGGGTTCCGTTGGAGTCCACAGAGAGTGTTGGTAGCTAAAAGCTTCCAAAGCATCAGAAATGCCAATCTGAGACCAGGGCTCCCTGAATCATTTAGGAATTGAATCATTTGTGTTATTTTACAATGGTAGTTACTGGTTAAGCCACCCTGTGAATTCTGGGGTATGAGGATAGAGTTACGAGTTTTTTGTGAAGTAGCCAGTATATGCACATCCATTGCAGGTGCAGGGTACAAAAAGTGAAGTAAAACTGTTGTAGGCTCCAAGAGTTTTATTGTGCAACAGTTTGACCCAAAGGTGTGACCTTTATTCAACAGTCTTTCTTTTAGGAATGATTTACGGCCTTGTATTGCGTTGGTTTGTGAGGCTGTGATGATGTCGTTGAGGTACAGCAGCTGGCTGCAGGTAGGAAGACAGGAAGTGTCAGAGGAAAGATGATGTTTGCACTGAGAAGTTTGCGTGTGGTTTACCACCAGACATTTTGCCTATTTATGTTACCTGTCAACTGACTTTCTGAGGTGGCTCATGGTATGAGGAAAGTGTCTGGTGTATGTTACTCCCATAGGCCCTACCCAGCAGTGTTGTAGTACTCAAGTCCTGGACTGGGACTGAACCAGAGGTGACTCGGGTCATTTGGCTAGCATTACACCCTTTCTTTCTAGGGACATGCCAAGGACTTGAGCGACAGCCAAATGACCGCAGTCACCGTCATAACTGTTTAGAATAACCATTTTCTCCTCCGCTCCTGACTGCATGTGCTGGAATTGAAGAAGAAAGAATAGAACGGGCATTTCCATTCCAGTCAGTGATGGCATAATGGGTGGACTGGCGGCCATTGTGAGTGTTCCTTTACTTCCTGCAAAGCAGGAAGTAAAATCTGTGCAAAAAAATCTGTGTTGTGATTTGTTGATTCATCATAACTGGCATTACAAAAAATACATTCCACTGCATGAGTCACATCAGTTAACATTATTTGAATGAGCATTCTATATTACCATGGAAATGATTGCATCACAATACCAGGCAGCCATTGTGAGTGTACCAATGAGATTACCAGTCATATTACCAGGGTTACAGGTTCCAGTCCCTGTTCTATTCATTCTATTTACCAGTCATATTACCAGGGTTACAGGTTCCAAGCCTGTTCTATTCATTCTATTAACCAGTCATATTACCAGGGTTACAGGTTCCAAGCCTGTTCTATTCATTCTATTTACCAGTCATATTACCAGGGTTAGAGGTTCCAAGCCTGTTCTATTCATTCTATTTACCAGTCATATTACCAGGGTTACAGGTTCCAAGCCTGTTCTATTCATTCTATTTACCAGTCATATTACCAGGGTTACAGGTTCCAGTCCCTGTTCTATTCATTCTATTTACCAGTCATATTACCAGGGTTACAGGTTCCAAGCCTGTTCTATTCATTCTATTTACCAGTCATATTACCAGGGTTACAGGTTCCAAGCCTGTTCTATTCATTCTATTTACCAGTCATATTACCAGGGTTACAGGTTCCAAGCCTGTTCTATTCATTCTATTTACCAGTCATATTACCAGGGTTACAGGTTCCAAGCCTGTTCTATTCATTCTATTTACCAGTCATATTACCAGGGTTACAGGTTCCAAGCCTGTTCTATTCATTCTATTTACCAGGGTTACAGGTTCCAAACCTGTTCTATTCATTCTATTTACCAGGGTTACAGGTTCCAAACCTGTTCTATTCATTCTATTTACCAGTCATATTACCAGGGTTACAGGTTCCAAGCCTGTTCTATTTACCAGTCATATTACCAGGGTTAGAGGTTCCAGCCCCTGTTCTATTCATTCTATTTACCAGTCACATTACCAGGGTTAGAGGTTCCAAACCTGTTCTATTCATTCTATTTACCAGTCATATTACCAGGGTTAGAGGTTCCAAACCTGTTCTATTCATTCTATTTACCAGTCATATTACCAGGGTTAGAGGTTCCAAACCTGTTCTATTCATTCTATTTACCAGACATATTACCAGGGTTAGAGGTTCCAGTCCCTGTTCTATTCATTCTATTCACCAGTCATATTACCAGGGTTAGAGGTTCCAAGCCTGTTCTATTCATTCTATTTACCAGTCATATTACCAGGGTTACAGGTTCCAAGCCTGTTCTATTCATTCTATTTACCAGTCATATTACCAGGGTTACAGGTTCCAGTCCCTGTTCTATTCATTATATTTACCAGTCATATTACCAGGGTTACAGGTTCCAAGCCTGTTCTATTTACCAGTCATATTACCAGGGTTAAAGGTTCCAAGCCTGTTCTATTCATTCTATTTACCAGTCATATTACCAGGGTTACAGGTTCCAAGCCTGTTCTATTCATTCTATTTACCAGTCATATTACCAGGGTTACAGGTTCCAGTCCCTGTTCTATTCATTCTATTTACCAGTCATTTTACCAGGGTTACAGGTTCCAAGCCTGTTCTATTCATTCTATTTACCAGTCATATTACCAGGGTTACAGGTTCCAGTCCTTGTTCTATTCATTCTATTTACCAGTCATATTACCAGGGTTACAGGTTCCAAGCCTGTTCTATTCATTCTATTTACCAGTCATATTACCAGGGTTACAGGTTCCAAGCCTGTTCTATTCATTCTATTTACCAGTCATATTACCAGGGTTAGAGGTTCCAGTCCCTGTTCTATTCATTCTATTTACCAGTCATATTACCAGGGTTACAGGTTCCAAGCCTGTTCTATTCATTCAATTAACCAGTCATATTACCAGGGTTACAGGTTCCAAGCCTGTTCTATTCATTCTATTTACCAGTCATATCACCAGGGTTAGAGGTTCCAAGCCTGTTCTATTCATTCTATTTACCAGTCATATTACCAGGGTTACAGGTTCCAAGCCTGTTCTATTCATTCTATTTACCAGTCATATTACCAGGGTTACAGGTTCCAGTCCCTGTTCTATTCATTCTATTTACCAGTCATATTACCAGGGTTACAGGTTCCAAGCCTGTTCTATTCATTCTATTTACCAGTCATATTACCAGGGTTACAGGTTCCAAGCCTGTTCTATTCATTCTATTTACCAGTCATATTACCAGGGTTACAGGTTCCAAGCCTGTTCTATTCATTCTATTTACCAGGGTTACAGGTTCCAAACCTGTTCTATTCATTCTATTTACCAGGGTTACAGGTTCCAAACCTGTTCTATTCATTCTATTTACCAGTCATATTACCAGGGTTACAGGTTCCAAGCCTGTTCTATTTACCAGTCATATTACCAGGGTTAGAGGTTCCAAACCTGTTCTATTCATTCTATTTACCAGTCATATTACCAGGGTTAGAGGTTCCAAACCTGTTCTATTCATTCTATTTACCAGACATATTACCAGGGTTAGAGGTTCCAGTCCCTGTTCTATTCATTCTATTTACCAGTCATATTACCAGGGTTAGAGGTTCCAAGCCTGTTCTATTCATTCTATTCACCAGTCATATTACCAGGGTTAGAGGTTCCAAGCCTGTTCTATTCATTCTATTTACCAGTCATATTACCAGGGTTACAGGTTCCAAGCCTGTTCTATTCATTCTATTTACCAGTCATATTACCAGGGTTACAGGTTCCAGTCCCTGTTCTATTCATTATATTTACCAGTCATATTACCAGGGTTACAGGTTCCAAGCCTGTTCTATTTACCAGTCATATTACCAGGGTTAAAGGTTCCAAGCCTGTTCTATTCATTCTATTTACCAGTCATATTACCAGGGTTACAGGTTCCAAGCCTGTTCTATTCATTCTATTTACCAGTCATATTACCAGGGTTACAGGTTCCAGTCCCTGTTCTATTCATTCTATTTACCAGTCATATTACCAGGGTTACAGGTTCCAAGCCTGTTCTATTCATTCTATTTACCAGTCATATTACCAGGGTTACAGGTTCCAGTCCCTGTTCTATTCATTCTATTTACCAGTCATATTACCAGGGTTACAGGTTCCAAGCCTGTTCTATTCACCAGTCATATTACCAGGGTTACAGGTTCCAAACCTGTTCTATTCATTCTATTAACCAGTCATATTACCAGGGTTACAGGTTCCAAACCTGTTCTATTCATTCTATTCACCAGTCATATTACCAGGGTTACAGGTTCCAAGCCTGTTCTATTCATTCTATATACCAGTCATATTACCAGGGTTACAGGTTCCAAACCTGTTCTATTCATTCTATTTACCAGTCATATTACCAGGGTTAGAGGTTCCAAGCCTGTTCTATTCATTCTATTTACCAGTCATATTATCTGGGTTAGAGGTTCCAGTCCCTGTTCTATTCATTCTATTTATCAGTCATATTACCAGGGTTAGAGGTTCCAAACCTGTTCTATTCATTCTATATACCAGTCATATTACCAGGGTTACAGGTTCCAGTCCCTGTTCTATTTATTCTATTTACCAGTCATATTACCAGGGTTAGAGGTTCCAAGCCTGTTCTATTCATTCTATTTACCAGTCATATTACCAGGGTTACAGGTTCCAGTCCCTATTCTATTCATTCTATTTACCAGTCATATTACCAGGGTTACAGGTTCCAAGCCTGTTCTATTCACCAGTCATATTACCAGGGTTACAGGTTCCAAACCTGTTCTATTCATTCTATTTACCAGTCATATTACCAGGGTTAGAGGTTCCAAACCTGTTCTATTCATTCTATTTACCAGTCATATTACCAGGGTTACAGGTTCCAAGCCTGTTCTTTTCATTCTATTTACCAGCCATATTACCAGGGTTACAGGTTCCAAGCCTGTTCTATTCATTCTAAATACCAGTCATATTACCAGGGTTACAGGTTCCAAACCTGTTCTATTCATTCTATTTACCAGTCATATTACCAGGGTTAGAGGTTCCAAGCCTGTTCTATTCATTCTATTTACCAGTCATATTATCTGGGTTAGAGGTTCCAGTCCCTGTTCTATTCATTCTATTTACCAGTCATATTACCAGGGTTAGAGGTTCCAAGCCTGTTCTATTCATTCTATTTACCAGTCATATTACCAGGGTTACAGGTTCCAGTCCCTGTTCTATTCATTCTATTTACCAGTCATATTACCAGGGTTACAGGTTCCAGTCCCTGTTCTATTCATTCTATTTATCAGTCATATTACCAGGGTTACAGGTTCCAAGCCTGTTCTATTCATTCTATTTACCAGTCATATTACCAGGGTTACAGGTTCCAGTCCCTGTTCTATTCATTCTATTTACCAGTCATATTACCAGGGTTACAGGTTCCAAGCCCGTTCTATTCACCAGTCATATTACCAGGGTTACAGGTTCCAAACCTGTTCTATTCATTCTATTAACCAGTCATATTACCAGGGTTACAGGTTCCAAGCCTGTTCTATTCATTCTATTTACCAGCCATATTACCAGGGTTACAGGTTCCAAGCCTGTTCTATTCATTCTATATACCAGTCATATTACCAGGGTTACAGGTTCCAAACCTGTTCTATTCATTCTATTTACCAGTCATATTACCAGGGTTAGAGGTTCCAAGCCTGTTCTATTCATTCTATTTACCAGTCATATTACCAGGGTTACAGGTTCCAAGCCTGTTCTATTCACCAGTCATATTACCAGGGTTACAGGTTCCAAACCTGTTCTATTCATTCTATTAACCAGTCATATTACCAGGGTTAGAGGTTCCAAACCTGTTCTATTCATTCTATTTACCAGTCATATTACCAGGGTTACAGGTTCCAAGCCTGTTCTATTCATTCTGTTTACCAGTCATATTACCAGGGTTACAGGTTCCAGTCCCTGTTCTATTCATTCTATTTACCAGTCATATTACCAGGGTTACAGGTTCCAAGCCTGTTCTATTCATTCTATTTACCAGTCATATTACCAGGGTTACAGGTTCCAAGCCTGTTCTATTCATTCTATTTACCAGTCATATTACCAGGGTTACAGGTTCCAAGCCTGTTCTATTCATTCTATATACCAGTCATATTACCAGGGTTACAGGTTCCAAACCTGTTCTATTCATTCTATTTACCAGTCATATTACCAGGGTTACAGGTTCCAAGCCTGTTCTATTCATTCTATTTACCAGTCATATTATCTGGGTTAGAGGTTCCAGTCCCTGTTCTATTCATTCTATTTACCAGTCATATTACCAGGGTTAGAGGTTCCAAGCCTGTTCTATTCATTCTATTTACCAGTCATATTATCTGGGTTAGAGGTTCCAGTCCCTGTTCTATTCATTCTATTTACCAGTCATATTACCAGGGTTAGAGGTTCCAAGCCTGTTCTATTCATTCTATTTACCAGTCATATTACCAGGGTTACAGGTTCCAGTCCCTGTTCTATTCATTCTATTTACCAGTCATATTACCAGGGTTACAGGTTCCAGTCCCTGTTCTATTCATTCTATTTATCAGTCATATTACCAGGGTTAGAGGTTCCAAACCTGTTCTATTCATTCTATATACCAGTCATATTACCAGGGTTACAGGTTCCAGTCCCTGTTCTATTCATTCTATTTACCAGTCATATTACCAGGGTTATAGGTTCCAGTCCCTGTTCTATTCATTCTATTTATCAGTCATATTACCAGGGTTAGAGGTTCCAAACCTGTTCTATTCATTCTATATACCAGTCATATTACCAGGGTTACAGGTTCCAGTCCCTGTTCTATTCATTCTATTTACCAGTCATATTACCAGGGTTACAGGTTCCAGTCCCTGTTCTATTCATTCTATTTACCAGTCATATTACCAGGGTTACAGGTTCCAAGCCTGTTCTATTCATTCTATTTACCAGTCATATTACCAGGGTTAGAGGTTCCAGTCCCTGTTCTATTCATTCTATTTACCAGTCATATTATCTGGGTTAGAGGTTCCAGTCCCTGTTCTATTCATTCTGTTTACCAGTCATATTACCAGGGTTAGAGGTTCCAAGCCTGTTCTATTTACCAGTCATATTACCAGGGTTACAGGTTCCAAACCTGTTCTATTTACCAGTCATATTACCAGGGTTACAGGTTCCAAACCTGTTCTATTTACCAGTCATATTACCAGGGTTACAGGTTCCAAGCCTGTTCTATTCATTCTATTTACCAGTCATATTACCAGGGTTACAGGTTCCAAACCTGTTCTATTTACCAGTCATATTACCAGGGTTAGAGGTTCCAAGCCTGTTCTATTCATTCTATTTATCAGTCATATGAGTGCTGCTGCATTGCAGGGAGTAACAACAGCTTCAGCAAGGAGCAACAAAGTCTCATCACATTGTTAAAGGTAGACTCAGTGAAATGACGTTGACGCTAACAGCGCCGCAGATTTTGAGATGAGCGAGATGCAAGACTCCGCTGTCACACAGCCACACACAGTATCTGCGCATGTGCACGGGTTGGTTTTACGCGGTTACAGCGTGGTTGCCAGGGCACCAAAACAGAGGAGAAGTTGAGCCTCGTGCTTCAACGCTCTTAGTTTGCAGAAATGTACCCACTATGCTGTTTACCTTCTGCAGTGGTGGAAGGAATACCAAATTGGTACACTCCAACACTCAGACATCATTTACAGATAGCCAGGGGTACACTCCAACACTCAGACATCATTTACAGATAGCCAGGGGTACACTCCAACACTCAGACATCATTTACAGATAGACAGGGGCACACTCCAACACTCAGACATTATTTACAGATAGACAGGGGTACACTCCAACACTCAGACATCATTTACAGATAGACAGGGGTACACTCCAACACTCATACATCATTTACAGATAGACAGGGGTACACTCCAACACTCAGACATAATTTACAGATAGACAGGGGCACACTCCAACACTCAGACATCATTTACAGATAGACAGGGGTACACTCCAACACTCAGACATCATTTACAGATAGACAGGGGCACACTCCAACACTCAGACATCATTTACAGATAGACAGGGACACTTTCCAACATTTCAGACATCATTTACAGATAGACATGGGCACACTCCAACACTCCGACATCATTTACAGATAGCCAGGGGCACACTCCAACACTCAGACATCATTTACAGATAGCCAGGGACACACTCCAACACTCAGACATCATTTACAGATAGACATGGGCACACTCCAACACTCCGACATCATTTACAGATAGCCAGGGGCACACTCCAACACTCAGACATCATTTACAGATAGACAGGGGCACACTCCAACACTCCGACATCATTTACAGATAGCCAGGGGCACACTCCAACACTCAGACATAATTTACAGATAGACAGGGACACTTTCCAACATTTCAGACATCATTTACAGATAGACATGGGCACACTCCAACACTCCGACATCATTTACAGATAGCCAGGGGCACACTCCAACACTCAGACATCATTTACAGATAGCCAGGGACACACTCCAACACTCAGACATCATTTACAGATAGACATGGGCACACTCCAACACTCCGACATCATTTACAGATAGCCAGGGGCACACTCCAACACTCAGACATCATTTACAGATAGACAGGGGCACACTCCAACACTCCGACATCATTTACAGATAGCCAGGGGCACACTCCAACACTCAGACATAATTTACAGATAGCCAGGGACACACTCCAACACTCCGACATCATTTACAGATAGCCAGGGGCACACTCCAACACTCAGACATAATTTACAGATAGCCAGGGACACACTCCAACACTCCGACATCATTTACAGATAGACATGGGCACACTCCAACACTCAGACATCATTTACAGATAGCCAGGGGTACACTCCAACACTCAGACATCATTTACAGATAGACAGGGGCACACTCCAACACTCAGACATCATTACAGATAGCCATGGGAACACTCCAACACTCAGACATCATTACAGATAGCCAGGGGCACACTCCAACACTCCGACATCATTTACAGATAGCCAGGGGCACACTCCAACACTCAGACATCATTTACAGATAGCCAGGGACACACTCCAACACTCAGACATCATTTACAGATAGACATGGGCACACTCCAACACTCCGACATCATTTACAGATAGCCAGGGGCACACTCCAACACTCAGACATCATTTACAGATAGCCAGGGGCACACTCCAACACTCCGACATCATTTACAGATAGCCAGGGGCACACTCCAACACTCAGACATCATTTACAGATAGACAGGGACACTTTCCAACATTTCAGACATCATTTACAGATAGACATGGGCACACTCCAACACTCCGACATCATTTACAGATAGCCAGGGGCACACTCCAACACTCAGACATCATTTACAGATAGCCAGGGACACACTCCAACACTCAGACATCATTTACAGATAGACATGGGCACACTCCAACACTCAGACATCATTACAGATAGCCATGGGAACACTCCAACACTCAGACATCATTACAGATAGCCAGGGGCACACTCCAACACTCCGACATCATTTACAGATAGACATGGGCACACTCCAACACTCAGACATCATTTACAGATAGCCAGGGGCACACTCCAACACTCCGACATCATTTACAGATAGACAGGGGCACACTCCAACACTCCGACATCATTTACAGATAGCCAGGGGCACACTCCAACACTCAGACATAATTTACAGATAGCCAGGGACACACTCCAACACTCCGACATCATTTACAGATAGCCAGGGGCACACTCCAACACTCAGACATCATTTACAGATAGACAGGGGCACACTCCAACACTCAGACATAATTTACAAACAAAGCATGCGTGTTAATATATCTACTTTTAAACGGTTATGTAGGTTATTTTATTTTCATGACAGTCTTCATCCGTAACCGTGGGTTACTCGTTGTGCACGACCAGTATATAGGGAGCAGGCTGCCGGTTTTTGATGCAGGCCCAGCCTCACACGATATTAGACAGCTTGTACATTAGTACCCCGGCGTGGGAACGGACAGAAAGAAGTGCTTGTTTTGTTTAAAACCTCTAAATGGAGGCGATTTAACATGTTGAGCAGATTAACATGTTTCCAGTCATGTTTATCCCGTGCTGTAAACTCTTCCAGCTCTTTCTAAAGCTAAAAAATCCTCTTTTTTTTTTTTTCTTCTCTAGAACTTCTCATGAAATGTTAATCTTTGAGTCTGACGCGATGCTTGGAGGCAGTGCAGTAGGATTGCTGTGTATAATTTGGGTCAGAAGAAGTCTGAATGGAGACGGTGCTAAAGTGAACACCATAGCTAACTGCTACTTCACCCCAAGGGCCTATGGAACAGAGGTGCTATCTTCTCTAAACTACTACTACACCCCCAGGGCCTATTGAACAGAGGTGCTATCTCCTCTAAACTGCTACTTCACCCCAAGGGCCTATGGAACAGAGGTGCTATCTCCTCTAAACTGCTACTTCACCCCCAGGGCCTATTGAACAGAGGTGCTATCTCCTCTAAGCTGCCCGAGACACAAACAACTACTATATGAATTGAGTTCCATTCATTTTTTTTGCTTCGAGTTCATCGTGTTGATTTGTTGAGAAAAGATGTCAGTATGTTTTTGGTTTGTCTGCACTGGTAAATCACAAGCCATGATAATAAAGCACCAGGACAGTCCGACACATCGGTAGTTTGGAGCCAAAGCCTAACTAAATCAGATCTGTGTACGTTTTTGTATTAATCCTGCATTGATGTCAATGAGAGACATGAATATTCTAGAGACACAAAGAACCACAATTAGTATTAGACCCTTGTACACCTGGGCCAAGACAGATGCATTTGCTCACCTCATCCAACAGAGGAACAGATATTTAGCAGGATCACCAGGGGGAAGGTCTGATTCCTGAATAACATATCCTGGCAGAGACACAGAGCTGTCTGGTCCTGGTTTCTGGTCCTGGTTTCTGGTCCTGGTTTCTGGTCCTGGTTTTTGGTCTCTGGTCCTGGTTTCTGGTCCTGGTTTCTGGTCCTGGTTTCTGGTCCTGGTTTCTGGTCCTGGTTTCTGGTCCTGGTTTCTGGTCCTGTTTCTGGTCTCTGGTCTCTGGTCCTGGTTTCTGGTTTCTGGTCCTGTTTCTGGTCCTGGTTTCTGGTTTCTGGGTCTGGTTTCTAGTACTGGTTTCTGGTCCTGGTTTCTGGTCCTGGTTTCTGGTTTCTGGGTCTGGTTTCTGGTCCTGGTTTCTGGGTCTGGTTTCTGGTCCTGGTTTCTGGTCTTGGTTTCTGGTCTTGGTTTCTGGTCCTGGTTTTTGGTCCTGGTCTCTGGTCCTGGTTTCTGGGTCTGGTTTCTGGTTTCTGGGTCTGGTTTCTGGGTCTGGTTTCTGGTCCTGGTTTCTGGTCCTGGTTTCTGGTCCTGGTTTCTGGGTCTGGTTTCTGGTCCTGGTTTCTGGTCCTGGTTTCTGGTCCTGGTTTCTGGTCTCTGGTCCTGGTTTCTGGTCCTGGTTTCTGGTCTCTGGTTTCTGGTCTCTGGTCCTGGTCTCTGGTCCTGGGTCCTGGTCTCTGGTCCTGGTCTCTGTTCTTGGTTTCTGGTTTCTGGTCCTGGTTTCTGGTCCTGGTCTCTGGTCCTGGTCTCTGTTCTTGGTCTCTGGTTTCTGGTCCTGGTTTCTGGTCCTGGTTTCTGGGTCTGGTTTCTGGTCCTGGTTTCTGGTCCTGGTTTCTGGGTCTGGTTTCTGGTCCTGGTTTTTGGTCTCTGGTCTTGGTTTCTGGTCCTGGTTTCTGGGTCTGGTTTCTGGTCCTGGTTTTTGGTCTCTGGTCCTGGTTTCTAGTCCTGGTTTCTGGTCCTGGTTTCTGGTCCTGGTTCCTGGTCCTGGTTTCTGTTCTTGGTTTCTGGTCTCTGGTCCTGGTTTCTGGTCCTGGTTTCTGGTCCTGGTTTTTGGTCTCTGGTCTTGGTTTCTGGTCCTGGTTTCTGGGTCTGGTTTCTGGTCCTGGTTTCTGGTCCTGGTTTTTGGTCTCTGGTCTTGGTTTCTGGTCCTGGTTTCTGGGTCTGGTTTCTGGTCCTGGTTTCTGGTCTCTGGTCTTGGTTTCTGGTCCTGGTTTCTGGGTCTGGTTTCTGGTCCTGGTTTCTGGGTCTGGTTTCTGTTCTTGGTTTCTGGTCTCTGGTCCTGGTTTCTGGTCCTGGTTTCTGGTCCTGGTTTTTGGTCTCTGGTCTTGGTTTCTGGTCCTGGTTTCTGGGTCTGGTTTCTGGTCCTGGTTTCTGGTCCTGGTTTTTGGTCTCTGGTCTTGGTTTCTGGTCCTGGTTTCTGGGTCTGGTTTCTGGTCCTGGTTTCTGGTCCTGGTTTCTGGTCTCTGGTCTTGGTTTCTGGTCCTGGTTTCTGGGTCTGGTTTCTGGTCCTGGTTTTTGGTCTCTGGTCTTGGTTTCTGGTCTTGGTTTCTAGTCCTGGTTTCTGGTCCTGGTTTCTGGTCCTGGTTTCTGGTCCTGGTTTCTAGTCCTGGTTTCTGGTCCTGGCTTCTGGTCCTGGTTTCTGGTCCTGGTTTCCTATTGTATAATGATGAATTAAATGAAAGGAGGGAATCCATATCATATCTGTATCTCACAGCTGTAACCTCACGGCTTGGAAACCCGACACCCAAGTTACATTTCACATGTACATTTCAGTCATTTAGCAGACACTCTTATCCAGAGCGACTTACAGTTAGTGCATTCATCTTAAGATAGCTAGGTGAGACAAACACATATCACAAGCAAAGCAAGTACATTTTCCCTCAATAAAGTAGTTATCAACAAAGTCAGAGCTAGTAGGATTTCCAAAAAATGTGTATTAAAAAAAAGATTTGATGAATTTAAGGGAAGATGGCTGTCCTAGTTTCAGGGAAGAGATGGCCAGGGACTCTGCTGTCCTAGATTCAGGGGGAAGATGGCCAGGGACTCTGCTGTCCTAGTTTCAGGGGGAAGATGGCCAGGGACTCTGCTGTCCTAGTTTCAGGGGGAAGATGGCCAGGGACTCTGCTGTCCTAGTTTCAGGGGGAAGATGGCCAGGGACTCTGCTGTCCTAGTTTCAGGGGGAAGATGGCCAGGGACTCTGCTGTCCTAGTTTCAGGGGGAAGATGGCCAGGGACTCTGCTGTCCTAGTTTCAGGGGGAAGATGGCCAGGGACTCTGCTGTCCTAGTTTCAGGGGGAAGAGGGACAGGGACTCTGCTGTCCTAGTTTCAGGGGGAAGATGGCCAGGGACTCTGCTGTCCTAGTATCAGGGGGAAGATGGCCAGGGACTCTGCTGTCCTAGTTTCAGGGGGAAGATGGCCAGGGACTCTGCTGTTCTAGTTTCAGGGGGAGGATGGCCAGGGACTCTGCTGTCCTAGTTTCAGGGGGAAGAGGGACAGGGACTCTGCTGTCCTAGTTTCAGGGGGAAGATGGCCAGGGACTCTGCTGTCCTAGTATCAGGGGGAAGATGGCCAGGGACTCTGCTGTCCTAGTTTCAGGGGGAAGATGGCCAGGGACTCTGCTGTCCTAGTTTCAGGGGGAGGATGGCCAGGGACTCTGCTGTCCTAGTTTCAGGGGGAGGATGGCCAGGGACCCTGCTGTCCTAGTTTCAGGGGGAAGATGGCCAGGGACTCTGCTGTCCTAGTTTCAGGGGGAGGATGGCCAGGGACTCTGCTGTCCTAGTTTCAGGGGGAAGATGGCCAGGGACTCTGCTGTCCTAGTTTCAGGGGGAAGATGGCCAGGGACTCTGCTGTCCTAGTTTCAGGGGGAAGATGGCCAGGGACTCTGCTGTCCTAGTTTCAGGGGGAAGAGGGACAGGGACTCTGCTGTCCTAGTTTCAGGGGGAAGATGGCCAGGGACTCTGCTGTCTTAGTATCTGTGGGAAGATGGCCAGGGACCCTGCTGTCCTAGTTTCAGGGGGAAGATGGCCAGGGACTCTGCTGTTCTAGTTTCAGGGGGAGGATGGCCAGGGACTCTGCTGTCCTAGTTTCAGGGGGAAGAGGGACAGGGACTCTGCTGTCCTAGTTTCAGGGGGAAGATGGCCAGGGACTCTGCTGTCCTAGTATCAGGGGGAAGATGGCCAGGGACTCTGCTGTCCTAGTTTCAGGGGGAAGATGGCCAGGGACTCTGCTGTCCTAGTTTCAGGGGGAGGATGGCCAGGGTCTCTGCTGTCCTAGTTTCAGGGGGAAGATGGCCAGGGACTCTGCTGTCCTAGTTTCAGGGGGAAGATGGCCAGGGACTCTGCTGTTCTAGTTTCAGGGGGAGGATGGCCAGGGACTCTGCTGTCCTAGTTTCAGGGGGAAGATGGCCAGGGACTCTGCTGTCCTAGTTTCAGGGGGAAGATGGCCAGGGACTCTGCTGTCCTAGTTTCAGGGGGAAGATGGCCAGGGACTCTGCTGTCCTAGTTTCAGGGGGAAGATGGCCAGGGACTCTGCTGTCCTAGTTTCAGAGGAAAGCTGGTTCCACCATTGGGGTGTCAGGACAGAGAAGAACTTTGACTAGACTGAACTAGACAGCTAACCTGCGGGAGCTAAGCTGGGTGGGACGTCTAAGAGACCAGAGGTGACTGAACAGAGTGCTCGGGTTGGGGTGTAGGGTTTGAACACAGCCTGAAGGTAGGGAGGGGCAGTTCCTCTGGAAGTCAGTAGAGAGTGTGAAGTAGTGGGGTAACATGAGAACATGAGAACCATGGGAAGGGTGAACACCAGGGAGACTGTTCTTTATAAACACCAGACAGGCTGTAGTGGTCTGGATAAACACCAGACAGGCTGTAGTGGTCTGGATAAACACCAGACAGACTGTAGTGGTCTGGATAAACACCAGGCAGGCTGTAGTGGTCTGACAGGCTGTAGTGGTCTGGATAAACACCAGACAGGCTGTAGTGGTCTGGATAAACACCAGACAGGCTGTAGTGGTCTGGATAAACACCAGACAGACTGTAGGGGTCTGGATAAACACCAGGCAGGCTGTAGTGGTCTGGATAAACACCAGACAGGCTGTAGTGGTCTGGATGGACACCAGGCAGGCTGTAGTGGTCTGGATAAACACCTGACAGGCTGTAGGGGTCTGGATAAACACCAGACAGGTTGTAGTGGTCTGGATGGACACCAGACAGGCTGTAGTGGTCTGGATGGACACCAGACAGGCTGTAGTGGTCTGGATGGACACCAGACAGGTTGTAGGGGTCTGGATAAACACCAGACAGGCTGTAGTGGTCTGGATGGACACCAGGCAGGCTGTAGTGGTCTGGATAAACACCAGACAGGCTGTAGTGGTCTGGATAAACACCAGACAGGCTGTAGTGGTCTGGATAAACACCAGACAGGCTGTAGTGGTCTGGATAAACACCAGACAGGTTGTAGTGGTCTGGATAAACACCAGACAGGTTGTAGGGGTCTGACAGGCTGTAGTGGTCTGGATAAACACCAGACAGGCTGTAGTAGTCTGGATAAACACCAGACAGGTTGTAGTAGTCTGGATAAACACCAGACAGGTTGTAGTAGTCTGGATAAACACCAGACAGGTTGTAGTGGTCTGGATAAACACCAGACAGGTTGTAGTGGTCTGGATAAACACCAGACAGGTTGTAGTGGTCTGGATAAACACCAGACAGGTTGTAGTGGTCTGGATAAACACCAGACAGGTTGTAGTGGTCTGGATAAACACCAGACAGGTTGTAGGGGTCTGACAGGCTGTAGTGGTCTGGATAAACACCAGACAGGTTGTAGTGGTCTGGATAAACACCAGACAGGTTGTAGTGGTCTGGATAAACACCAGACAGGTTGTAGGGGTCTGACAGGCTGTAGTGGTCTGGATAAACACCAGACAGGTTGTAGTGGTCTGGATAAACACCAGACAGGTTGTAGTGGTCTGGATGGACACCAGACAGGTTGTAGTGGTCTGGATGGACACCAGACAGGTTGTAGTGGTCTGGATGGACACCAGACAGGTTGTAGTGGTCTGGATGGACACCAGACAGGTTGTAGGGGTCTGACAGGTTGTAGTGGTCTGGATGGACACCAGACAGGTTGTAGGGGTCTGACAGGTTGTAGTGGTCTGGATGGACACCAGACAGGTTGTAGTGGTCTGGATGGACACCAGACAGGTTGTAGGGGTCTGACAGGTTGTAGTGGTCTGGATGGACACCAGACAGGTTGTAGTGGTCTGGATGGACACCAGACAGGTTGTAGGGGTCTGACAGGTTGTAGTGGTCTGGATGGACACCAGACAGGTTGTAGGGGTCTGACAGGTTGTAGTGGTCTGGATGGACACCAGACAGGTTGTAGGGGTCTGACAGGTTGTAGTGGTCTGGATGGACACCAGACAGGTTGTAGTGGTCTGGATGGACACCAGACAGGTTGTAGTGGTCTGGATGGACACCAGACAGGTTGTAGTGGTCTGGATGGACACCAGACAGGTTGTAGGGGTCTGACAGGTTGTAGTGGTCTGACAGGTTGTAGGGGTCTGACAGGTTGTAGGGGTCTGACAGGTTGTAGGGGTCTGACAGGTTGTAGTGGTCTGGATGGACACCAGACAGGTTGTAGGGGTCAGACAGGTTGTAGTGGTCTGGATGGACACCAGACAGGTTGTAGGGGTCAGACAGGTTGTAGTGGTCTGGATGGACACCAGACAGGTTGTAGGGGTCAGACAGGTTGTAGTGGTCTGGATGGACACCAGACAGGTTGTAGTGGTCTGGATGGACAATGGTGATTCCATTGTGTTTTCATGAAGCTTAGAGAGTTGCGGCTTCTTCAGCTCCAGGAAGCAGAGTAGACCCACACGGTTTACTTATGATTTTCTGACTGTTTTATTTCCGGCCTTGCCAGAAGCCGTGGGAAAGCTATCTGTCTGGAAACTGTCTGTCTCAAACGATTGACAAATATCAACGTGCATCTACCCAGAACACAGAAATGTGACTCTCTTCCATCTGTCCATGTGTCCACTCATCTGAAGTGTCTGCTTTGATGACGATGCAAAACCAGTAGCTGTGAAACCGAACATGATGCTCTGAAGACACACGGTCAATAGAGGCTGGTGTCTTTGTGTACGTTGGCCCATAGATCATCTCTGCAAATATATCCTCTTGCCTAAACGCCCAAGAACAGCACATTCTAATCAAGTTTACACGTGAAATTTGTGGTGGGCTGCCTGTTTACCTACCTGTGGTCTCTCAGTGTAGTTTAGGCAGGCTGTTTACCTACCTGTGGTCTCTCAGTGTATCCCCTCCTCCTCTCCTCTCCTCCTATCCCCTCCTCTCCTTCTATCCCCCTCCTCCTCTCCTTTCCTCCTCCCCTCCTCCTCTCCTCCTATCCCCTCCTCTCCTTCTATCCCCCTTCTCCTCTCCTCCTTCCCTCCTCTCCTCTCCTCTCCTCTCCTCTCCTCCTCTCCTCCTCTCCTCCTCTCCTCCTCTCCTCTCCTCCTATCCCCTCCTCTCCTTCTATCCCCCTCCTCCTCTCCTCTCCTCCTATCCCCCTCCTCCTCTCCTCCTATCCCCTCCTCTCCTTCTATCCCCCTCCTCCTCTCCTCCCCTCCTCCTCTCCTCTCCTCATATCCTCCTCTCCTCCTTTCCTCTCCTCCTCTCCTCTCCTCCTATCCCCTCCTCTCCTTCTATCCCCCTCCTCCTCTCCTCCCCTCCTATCCCCTCCTCTCCTTCTATCCCCCTCCTCCTCTCCTCCCCTCCTATCCCCTCCTCTCCTTCTATCCCCCTCCTCCCCTCCTCCTCTCCTCCTATCCCCTCCTCTCCTTCTATCCCCCTCCTCCTCTCCTCTCCTCTCCTCTCCTCTCCTCCTCTCCTTCTATCCCCCTCCTCCTCTCCTTCTATCCCCCTCCTCCTCTCCTTCTATCCCCCTCCTCTCCTCCTCCTCTCCTCTCTTCTCCTTCTATCCCCTCATCTCCTCCTCCTCTCCTCTCCTCCTCTCCTCTCCTCCTATCCCCTCCTCCTCTCCTCTCCTCTCCTCCTCATCTCCTCCTCTCCTCTCCTCCTCATCTCCTCTCCTCTCCTCTGCAGTTGCTGTTTGTCTTGTTACTGTGGTCATTAGGTTTTTACAACTGTCAGGCAGCAGTGATATCATGGTGTTTTTTTGGTTCTTGTTTGGTTTCTTTATCATACCGGGCTGTTTGGTGTTGTGTGTGTGTGTGTTTTATTATAATTTTTTATTTCACCTTTATTTAACCAGGTTGGCCAGCTGAGAACAAGTTCTCATTTACAACTGTGACATGGCCAAGATAAAGCAAAGCAGTGTGACATAAACAACAACACAGAGTTACACATGGAATAAACAAACATACAATCAATAATACAATAGAAAAGTCTATATACAGTGTGTGCAAATGAGGTAAGATTAGGGAGACAAGGCAATAAATAGGCCATAGTGGCGAAATAATTACAATATAGCAATTAAACACTGGAGTGATAGATGTGCAGAAGATGAATGTGCAAATAGAGATACTGGGGTGCAAAGGAGCAAAATAAATAACAGTATGGGGATGAGGTAGTTGGATAGGCTATTTACTGATGGGCTGTGTGTGGTGTGTGTGTGTGTGTGTGTGTGTGTGTGTGTGTGTGTGTGTGTGTGTGTGTGTGACCGCTGCAGGGAGGGAATCTTAGGTCTAGGCAGTATCCCTATTACAGCTCTTGCCTCTCCCCCTGCTACTAGAGTCCTCTGTAAGGTAGTAGAGAAACATGTGTCTGTCTCTTCTGGATGCTTTTCAGGGAGATTTTTACGAAAGGACCTCCCTCATAGTGTAGTGGCTAAGCACCTGTACACCTGCTCTTTGAGGACTGGTATTCATACAGAGTCTCAGTGTGAGTGTTGATCTAGGATCAGGTCATACAGAGTCTCAGTAGGAGTGTTGATCTAGGATCAGGTCATACAGAGTCTCAATAGGAGTGGTGATCTAGGATCAGGTCATACAGAGTCTCAGTAGGAGTGTTGATCTAGGATCAGGTCATACAGAGTCTCAGTAGGAGTGTTGTTCTAGGATCAGGTCATAAAGAGTCTCAGTAGGAGAGGTTGATTTAGGATCAGGTCATACGGAGTCTCAATAGGAGTGTTGATCTAGGATCAGGTCATACAGAGTCTCAGTAGGAGTGGTGATCTAGGATCAGGTCCCCTCTGACACTCATCACTGTATTTCCAATAGTCTGCTCATATCTCCATGTTTCTGGAGTCTGCCACTCTAGAGCTGGAGAGAGAACACAGGCCCATCATCATACTGGAAGACAGTCTGTGCACGTGTGCTTGTGAGCATGTGTTTAGTTCGAGCTAATTCCTGCCTAATCATCCTGTGAATTCCTCTTGAGAAATAAGCACCTTCAACAACACACCAGATTAGCTACAGGAGTTGGGATGGAGTGGGACAGGGAACATTCCTGGCAGAGATAAGGCTTTATGTAACAGTACCAGACCAAACATCTGTTATCTAGCATCAGAACAACGGATTCCTGCCCTGTCCTGTGGTTGGTAAACATTAAAGGGGAAGTCCGGGATTGATAAATCCAAAAAGTGGTGGAGTGGCTGCTTTGTTGTTGTTTGAATTACAGACTGAAGCTTTAAAACGGTTTGAGCATGGCCTAGAAGATTGTCATCAGTATGGACCAACCCCTTAGGACCAACCCCTTAGAAACCAACCCTTTAGAAAACAACTCCTTAGAAACCAACCCCTTAGGTCCAACCCCTTAGAAACCAACCCTTTAGGACCAACCCCTTAGGACCAACCCTTAGAAACCAACCCCTTAGAAACCAACCCCTTAGAAACCAACCCCTTAGAAACCAACCCCTTAGGAACCAACCCCTTAGGAACCAACCCCTTAGGAACCAACCCCTTAGGAACCAACCCCTTAGAAACCAACCTCTTAGAAACCAACCCCTTAGGAACCAACCCCTTAGGAACCAACCCCTTAGAAACCAACCCCTTAGGAACCAACCCCTTAGGAACCAACCCCTTAGGAACCAACCCCTTAGGAACCAACCCCTTAGAAACCAACCTCTTAGAAACCAACCCCTTAGAAACCAACCCCTTAGGACCAACCCTTTAGAAACCAACCCTTTAGAACAACCCCTTAGAAACCAACCTCTTAGAAACCAACCCCTTAGAAACCAACCCTTTAGGACCAACCCTTTAGAAACCAACCCTTTAGAACCAACCCTTTAGAAACCAACCCTTTAGAACCAACCCCTTAGGAACCAACCCCTTAGGAACCAACCCCTTAGAAACCAACCTCTTAGAAACCAACCCCTTAGAAACCAACCCCTTAGAAACCAACCCCTTAGGACCAACCCTTAGAAACCAACCCCTCTAGGACCAACCCCTTAGATACCAACCCCTTAGAAACCAACCCCTTAGAAACCAACCCCTTAGAAACCAACCCCTTAGAAACCAACCCCTTAGAAACCAACCCCTTAGAAACCAACCCTTTAGGACCAACCCTTTAGAAACCAACCCTTTAGAAACCAACCCTTTAGAACAACCCCTTAGAAACCAACCTCTTAGAAACCAACCCCTTAGAAACCAACCCTTTAGGACCAACCCTTTAGAAACCAACCCTTTAGAAACCAACCCTTTAGAACCAACCCCTTAGGAACCAACCCCTTAGGAACCAACCCCTTAGAAACCAACCTCTTAGAAACCAACCCCTTAGAAACCAACCCCTTAGAAACCAACCCCTTAGAAACCAATCCCTTAGGACCAACCCTTAGAAACCAACCCCTCTAGGACCAACCCCTTAGATACCAACCCCTTAGATACCAACCCCTTAGAAACCAACCCCTTAGAAACCAACCCCTTAGAAACCAACCCCTTAGAAACCAACCCCTTAGAAACCAACCCCTTAGAAACCAACCCCTTAGGACCAACCCTTTAGAAACCAACCCTTTAGAAACCAACCCTTTAGAACAACCCCTTAGAAACCAACCTCTTAGAAACCAACCCCTTAGAAACCAACCCTTTAGGACCAACCCTTTAGAAACCAACCCTTTAGAAACCAACCCTTTAGGACCAACCCTTTAGGACCAACCCCTTAGAACCAACCCCTTAGAAACCAACCCTTTAGGACCAACCCCTTAGAAACCAACCCATTAGAAACCAACCCTTTAGGACAACCCCTTAGAAACCAACCCCTTAGAAACCAACCCTTTAGGACCAACCCCTTAGAAACCAACCCTTTAGGACCAACCCCTTAGAAACCAACCCCTTAGAAACCAACCCTTTAGGACCAACCCCTTAGAAACCAACCCCTTATAAACCAACCCCTTAGAAACCAACCCCTTAGAAACCAACCCCTTAGAAACCAACCCCTTAGAAACCAACCCCTTTGAAACCAACCCCTTTGAAACCAACCCCTTAGAAACCAACCCCTTAGAAACCAACCCCTTAGAAACCAACCCCTTAGAAACCAACCCCTTAGAAACCAACCTCTTAGGACCAACCCCTTAGGACCAACCCCTTAGAAACCAACCCATTAGGACCAACCCTTTAGGACCAACCCTTTAGGACCAACCCCTTAGAAACCAACCCCTTAGGACCAACCCCTTAGAAACCAACCCCTTAGGACCAACCCCTTAGAAACCAACCCCTTAGGACCAACCCTTTAGGACCAACCCCTTAGAAACCAACCCCTTAGGACCAACCCCTTAGAAACCAACCCCTTAGAAACCAACCCCTTAGGACCAACCCGTTAGGACCAACCCTTTAGGACCAACCCCTTAGGACCAACTCTTTAGGACCAACCCCTTAGGACCAACAATACAAATTCACCATCCAGAAAAATATGGACCAAGCGTTTACTAAAACAAATTCACCATCCAGAAATGGCTATTTTGTGTGTCCAACTCTATATTGACGCAATGTATGCTAGTTTGGATCCCTCAAAAACTGTTTCTCCATCTTTTCAATGTGAGGCGACAGGTCCTGAACGCGGAACGAGGGAGAGCTCGGTTTGTTGTTTTGAAAGTCTCTGAAAAGTGTTCTATTGAAAAGAGAGTAAGTAGCCTAGTTGCTGAGTAGACTAGCTGCTAACTAGCCTAGCTGCTTACTAGCCTAGCTGCTAACTAGCCTAGCTGCTGAGTAGACTAGCTGCTAACTAGCCTAGCTGCTAACTAGCTATTTAGCCATCAAGGTTTCCTGAAAGCTTGAACACAGCTTGTGGCGCGGTTAACCCTAGTGGCTGGGACCACGGATTGTCCCGGGCTTGTGGCTGTCTAAATCCTTGCTGTTTCTTTCTGTTTCCATCTGCCCTGCAACCTGCCCTGTACTCCACCAGCATTACAATGTTCTTGTCATGATTTGTGTGTTTAAAAAAAAATCTTAATCTCCAATAAATTACCCAGGAAAGGGATAAAAATATCCCATATTAATATATGGAGCCTTAGAAATAAGGTCCATGAAATCAATAACTTGCTAAAATCAGGTGACATTCATATATTGGCCATTTCTGAGACTCACTTAGATAATTCATTTGATGATACAGCAGAAGCAATACAGGGACATAATACCTACAGTAGAGACAGGAATGCCTATAGGGGAGGTGTTTCTGTATGTGTTCAGAGCCATATTCCTGTAAAGCTTAGAGAGGACATCATGTCTAATCCTGTTAAAGTGTTGTGGTTGAACGTGCACCTGCCTCATCTAAAACCTCTTCGTTTGGCGTGCTGCTATAGGCCACGAATTACTAACAGTCAGTATCTGGATAATATGTGCTGCTATAGGCCACGAAATACTAACAGTCAGTATCTGGATAATATGTGCTGCTATAGGCCACGAAATACTAACAGTCAGTATCTGGATAATATGTGCTGCTATAGGCCACGAAATACTAACAGTCAGTATCTGGATAATATGTGCTGCTATAGGCCACGAAATACTAACAGTCAGTATCTGGATAATATGTGCTGCTATAGGCCACGAAATACTAACAGTCAGTATCTGGATAATATGTGCTGCTATAGGCCACGAAATACTAACAGTCAGTATCTGGATAATATGTGCTGCTATAGGCCACGAAATACTAACAGTCAGTATCTGGATAATATGTGCTGCTATAGGCCACGAAATACTAACAGTCAGTATCTGGATAATATGTGCTGCTATAGGCCACGAAATACTAACAGTCAGTATCTGGATAATATGTGCTGCAATAGGCCACGAAATACTAACAGTCAGTATCTGGATAATATGTGCTGCTATAGGCCACGAAATACTAACAGTCAGTATCTGGATAATATGTGCTGCTATAGGCCACGAAATACTAACAGTCAGTATCTGGATAATATGTGCTGCTATAGGCCACGAAATACTAACAGTCAGTATCTGGATAATATGTGCTGCTATAGGCCACGAAATACTAACAGTCAGTATCTGGATAATATGTGCTGCTATAGGCCACGAAATACTAACAGTCAGTATCTGGATAATATGTGCTGCTATAGGCCACGAAATACTAACAGCCAGTATCTGGATAATATGTGCTGCAATACTTGATAATGTGTGTGATGTTCACAGAGAGGTTTATTTTCTGGGTGACCTGAGTATAGTCTGGTTTTCCTCAAGCTGTCCGCTCACTGTAACCAGTGCCTATAATCTGATTCAGTTATTAATCACCCTACCGGGGTCTTTACAAACACTACAGGAACTAAATTCAACAAAAGTAAATGCAACATGCAGCAAGTTACAGTTCATTACAGGCAATCAGTCAATTTAAATATATTAATTAGGCCCTAATCTATGGATTTCACATGACTGGGCAGGGACGCAGCCATAGGTGGGAGCCAGGCCCACCCACTGGGTAGCCAGGCCCAGCCAATCAGAATAAATTTTTCCCTACAAAATGGCTTTATTACAGACAGAAATAGTCCTCAGTTTAATCAGCTGGCCAGGTGGCTGGACTCAGAAGATCCCGCAGGGGAAGAAGCCGGATGTGGACGTCCTGTGCTGGCGAGGTTACACATAGTCTGCGGTTGTGAGGCCGGTTGGACGTACTGCCATATTGTCTAAAACGCCGTTGGAGTCGGCGAATGGTAGAGAAATTAACATGACATTTTCTGACAACAGCTCTGGTGGACATTCCTGCAGTCAGTATGCCAATTGCACACTCCCTCAACTTTTGAGACATCTGTGGCATTGTGTTGTGTGACAAAACTGCACATTTTAGAGTGGCCTTTTATTGTCCCCAGCACAAGGTGCAGCTGTGTAATGATCATGCTGTTTAATCAGCTTCTTGAAATGTCACACCTGTCAGGTGGATGGATGATCTTGGCAAAGAAGAAATGCTCACTAACAGAGATGTAAACAAAGTTGTGCCCAAAATTGGAGAGAAATAAGCTTCTGTGCGTATGAAACATTTCTGGGATCTTTTATTTCAGCTCATGAAACATGGGACCAACACTTCACATGTTACGTTTATATTTTTGTTCAGTATATATCATCCACATGTATTGATCACATTTTCCCCAATGCTGCAGAACTCTACTCTAAAGCTGTATCCCATACCTATGGAATGCATTGACTATAATATAGTGACCATATCTAGAAAAGCCAAAGTTTAGCAAAGGCTGAGCCTAAAATAGTGTATACGAGATCATATAAAACAAATTGATTCCTATGTTGAAGAGACAACAAACATTGATCTGATGTGGAGCATCCAGACACTGCATTTTATAAAATAGTTTCTTTCAGACATTGTTAGAACTGTTAAGGCCCTGTGGATCGATGAGGAATTGAAAAGCTGTATGGTTGAGAGACGGAGGAGGCCAAAGGAGCGGTGAATAAGTCTGGCCACACATCTGATGGGAAAACTTACTGTTATTTGCGAAATTATGTGACTAAACAAAAAGAAGAAGAATCAATATTATGAAACCAAGATAAATGACAAAGTATGATGGGGAAATAAAAGCTTTGGAGTACTTTAAATGTATCCAAAACCTTTTGATGTTGCTAATTACTTGAATGACTATTTCATTTGGCAAAGTGGGCAAACTTAGGTATGAAAATACCAAACAACAGACTGTGAACCATCATATTCATGCATACACAACTAATAATAAAAGAAAAGCATTGTCATTTTGAATTCTGTAAAGTTAGTGTGGGTGAGGATTTCGTCCATCAGTAATGACAAACCAGCTGCTATTGACAAGTTAGATGGAAAGCTACTGAGGATGGTATTTGTCATATGTTTTATCTGAGTCTGGAGAAAAATGTTTGTCCTCAGACTTGGAGGGAAACCAAAGTCCTTCCGGTACCCAAGAATGGTAAAGAATCCTTCGCTGGTTCTAACAGCAGACCAATCAGCTTGCTGCCGACTCGTAGTAAACTGTTGGAAAGAATTGTGTTTGACCAAATACAATGCTACTTCTCTGTAAACAAATGAGCAACCGACTTTTAGTGAGGCTTATAGAGAAGGGCACTCAACGTGTACTGCACTGACACAAATGACTGATGATTGGTTGAAAGAAATTGATAATAAGAAGATTGTGGGAGCGGTACTGTTAGATTTCAGAGCAGCCTTTAATATTATTGACCATAACCTGTTGTTGAAAAAACATATGTGTTATGGCTTTTCAACTTCTGACTTCCGGATGCAAGGACTGACCACCCATGATATCACAGTTGTAGTTGTAACCATGTTATGAGGCTATACAGTGTTTGTTTACATTGACTTTGTTTCCAAACATTGGAGTAAAATAAGCTTGTTTTGGGTTTCTGACAGGGTGTGACAGATGAACTAAGCTCATGAGGCATTTATAAGTTATATACTTCAACAACAAATGGATACACATCATTAATTATAAGTCCAAAAATGGATGTAGCGACTGCAGATTTCCCCTTTATGGTCATTTCTCCCAGATCTCCTGGAAGCCTGCTGCTCCATTTATCCCAGATCTCCTGGAAGCCTGCTGCTCCATTTATCCCAGATCTCCTGGAAGCCTGCTGCTCATTTCTCACAGATCTCCTGGATACCTACTGCTCATTTCTCACAGATCTCCTGGAAGCCTGCTGCTCATTTCTCACAGATCTCCTGGATACCTACTGCTCCATTTATCCCAGATCTCCTGCAAGCCTGCTGCCCCATTTATCCCAGATCTCCTGGAAGCCTGCTGCTCATTTCTCACAGATCTCCTGGAAGCCTGCTGCTCCATTTCTCACAGATCTCCTGGAAGCCTGCTGCTCCATTTCTCACAGATCTCCTGGAAGCCTGCTGCTCCATTTCTCCCAGACCTCCTGGAAGCCTGCTGCTCCATTTCTCCCAGACCTCCTAGAAGCCTGCTCATTAGAGGACCAAGACAGTAGGCCTCCTACTGCTTTGCTTCCTTTCGGTTTCAAGTCTTTCAACAGTCAGGCCTTCTATGGACAACTATATAGAACATGTTGGAAACTCCTAACATGTCTTCCCTTTGGGTTGTTTCGTTGTAATTTAGTAAACAAGTAAATCATATAAAGTGTATGTGGATAGTACTGTTAACCATGTTTTGATAACTCCAATGGCTCATCTTTAAAACAAATCATCTTAAATTTTGTATTTCATTTTATCCCATTTTTGCTCTATCCAATTGGTAGTTATGACTTTGTCTCCTCGCTGAAACGGCCCAACGGGCTCGGTAAGCATGCGTCCTCCAAGTCCCGATCCTTTTTAACACCGTGTTCGCTTTACCCGGAAGTCCGCCCTACCAGTTTGTTGGAGGAAACACCGTTCGACTGACAACTGAAGTCAGCTTGGAGGTACCCGGCCCGCCACAAGGAGTCACTAGAGCGCGATGAGCCAAGGAAAACCACACCGGACAAACCCTCCTCTAACAAGGACGGTGCTGGGCCAATTATGCACCGCCCTTTGGGTCCCCCGGTCACGGTCACTTTTTTGACAGAAATGCCTTCTGGAACATGTGAACTTTCACGTGCCTTAATAACAAACTTGTATGCCATCTGATTCCTGCAGGGTAGTAACGTCATGAGTTGTGACTATGGTTCATTGTTTAGCTAGATAGCTACATGTCGTAACAAAAGACTCCACTATGGAAGTAACCATTTCGGGTGCGTTCGTAAATTAGTGCAGAATAACTGATGAATTTACAAACACTTACAAACACTCAACACCCGTTGAATGTGTCAGTAAACGTCAGTAAACTCATTGGCCAGAGTGTCCGGTGTGCGCTCTGAACGCGAAACGCTCTGAATTTTACGAACGGACAATCTGACAGCACAGTTGCAGTCACCAACGCTCTGGATAACATAACAGCCTAACCAGCTCTGCTAGGGCGAGTAATGTTCAGTGAGCTGTTCTCTCTCACTTAAATGTCTGGATGTAGCTAGCAAGTTAGCTTTGGTGCTTGACTGCTGTTGTTAGTACATTCGGATCAACCCTTAAAGAGATGGGTGGGGCTAAGGCTTAAGAGGGTGTGAACAATGCTGAATGGGTGGAGACAAAGAAGAGCTCTCCAGTAGCTGTACCAAATAATTCAAGGGCCATTTTCTCAAAAGTGAGGCTACAAGTTTATCAACTTTTGAAGCAGAATTACTTCCCATTGTTCCTCAACTGTAGTGTCTGATAAACCATGTTGTAGCTCTGAGTCTCTACTTTTATCCAATCTAAAAAAAAACATAATTTCATATTATTATTATAATTTTTTTATCATACAATTTTTTTTTATGTACCCCCTTTTCTCCCCAATTTTTCGTGGTATCCAATCGCTAGTAATTACTATCTTGTCTCATCGCTACAACTCCTGTACGGGCTCGGGAGAGACGAAGGTCGAAAGCCATGCGTCCTCCGAAGCACAACCCAACCAAGCCGCACTGCTTCTTAACACAGCGCGCCTCCAACCCGGAAGTCAGCCGCACCAATGTGTCGGAGGAAACACCGTGCACCTGGCCCCCTTGGTTAGCGTGCACTGCGCCCGGCCCGCCACAGGAGTCGCTGGAGCGCGATGAGACAAGGATATCCCTACCGGCCAAACCCTCCCTAACCCGGACAACACTAGGCCAATTCTGCGTTGCCCCACGGACCTCCCGGTCGCGGCCGGCTGCGACAGAGCCTGGGCGCGAACCCAGAAACTCTGGTGGCGCAGCTAGCACTGCAATGCAATGCCCTAGACCACTGCGCCACCCGGGAGGCCATAATTTCATATTTTGCTACATAAGTCGGTCACATATTTCATTCCATATAATCTACAGTTAAACTTTAACTCAAACAGTTGCAGCATTGTATTTTGCCCGGTCAGCTCATTACCGCGGCAATGACTCACATTGTGTGTCTAAGTACAATGTATTAGTATTACTTAGCTATTTCCCCTGAATGCTTTGTAATTTCCATAAAGTACCATTCAAGAACAGTTCTGCCCCACAGGGAGAGCAGGCCTGGGAAGGCAGTAGTTAGAGCGGAGGCCACCACTGGGAGCATTCTGCTGTGTGTGTGTGTGGGGGGGGGGGGGGGGGGGGGGTGGGGGCTGGAGAGCATTCTGCCGTGTGTGTGTGGGTGGGGGCTGGAGAGCATTCTGCTGTGTGTGTGGGGGGGGGGGCTGGAGAGCATTCTGCTGTGTGTGTGCTGGGGGGGGCTGGAGAGCATTCTGCTGTGTGTGGGGGGGGGGGGGGGGGGCTGGAGAGCATTCTGCTGTGTGTCGGGGGGGGGGGGGCTGGAGAGCATTCTGCTGTGTGTGTGTTGGGGGGGGCTGGAGAGCATTCTGCTGTGTGTGTGTTGGGGGGGGCTGGAGAGCATTCTGCTGTGTGTGTGGGGGGTGGGGGGGGGGGGGGTGTGGAGCACTGACCGTCTCCTCACTAGCATAATGATAATTCTATCCACAGGCCATCCTTACTATCAGGGTTACAGGTAGTAAGATCCTGTTTCTTTAGTTGTGTGTATTCAGCCTCAACTGATGAGGAGTTTGTCAGCTGAATTATAGATCTTTTTTAACCCCTATAAAGAGAGTTTTGGCTCTATTCTGTCCGTATCGACGTTTAGCCTTATAGCTGGATTGAAATTTAAAGGCAATGTTTTCCGGCGTTAGCGGAGACTGCAATCTCACGGTAAACTCTGCATACGTCATCTCAGCTGGGAATGACCTTTACATGTCTAGTTATTCTATTTCTATACATGTCTATTTATTCAGTCTGTAACTCTTCACCGACTGAATAGAGTCCTAAGTTATTCTATTTCTATGGGTAAACATTTGTGTCTGATTCCAGCTTCATAAGATGCTCTTGAAGAGGGGAGCCTTTCGATTAGCAAACGTACATGTATTAGTACACAGAATTAACCTGTCGTTAACCTTATTGTGGTTGCCATGGTAAGGTCCCACCACATGAAGGTGGATAGATGAATGCTTCAGACAGAGCGATGTTTCACCAGTATCATTACCAGCAAAGACGAAGTGAAGGAGGATGGTTGATGAGTTCTTAACGGAAGCCCCCTCGTCTCGTCACCTGTCAATCAGATCTTAACGGAAGCCCCCTCGTCTCATCACCTGTCAGTCAGATCTTAACGGAAGCCCCCTCGTCTCATCACCTGTCAGTCAGATCTTAACGGAAGCCCCCTCGTCTCATCACCTGTCAATCAGATCTTAACGGAAGCCCCCTCGTCTCATCACCTGTCAGTCAGATCTTAACGGAAGCCCTCTCGTCTCATCACCTGTCAATCAGATCTTAACGGAAGCCCCCTCGTCTCATCACCTGTCAGTCAGATCTTAACGGAAGCCCCCTCGTCTCATCACCTGTCAATCAGTACGATTCCAAGACACGCTCATCATTGTTTAATGGAAAGAATAGAATGTGAATACAATTTACAATGTAAGGAGGTTAAATCATTTTGTAAATGAATTACACATTATGAAGATGAGATTCCAAACATACAGTAAGATGCCACAGAGGTGTAGATCGCTCTTCATGACACGTCTTCCTATTCAACCTATGTTATAATATTCTAAAGCATTGGAGTTTCTTTAGACATGTAAAATAAAGGCCTTAGCATTCAGCACTGACCTCAACCACACAATTACTGACCAACTAACCTTCAGTACTGACCACAACATTACTGACCAACTAGCGTTCAGTACTGACCACAACATTACTGACCAACTAGTATTCAGTGCTGACCACAACATTACTGACCAACATTACTGACCAACTAGTATTCAGTACTGACCACAACATTACTGACCAACTAGCGTTCAGTACTGACCACAACATTACTGACCACAACATTACTGACCAACTAGTATTCAGTACTGACCACAACATTACTGACCAACTAGTATTCAGTACTGACCACAACATTACTGACCAACTAGTATTCAGTACTGACCACAACATTACTGACCAACTAGTATTCAGTGCTGACCACAACATTACTGACCAACATTACTGACCAACTAGTATTCAGTACTGACCACAACATTACTGACCAACTAGTATTCAGTACTGACCACAACATTACTGACCAACTAGTATTCAGTACTGACCACAACATTACTGACCAACATTACTGACCAACTAGTATTCAGTACTGACCACAACATTACTGACCAACTAGTATTCAGTACTGACCACAACATTACTGACCAACTAGTATTCAGTACTGACCACAACATTACTGACCAACTAGTATTCAGCACTGACCACAACATTACTGACCAACTAGTATTCAGTACTGACCACAACATTACTGACCAACTAGTATTCAGTACTGACCACAACATTACTGACCAACTAGTATTCAGTTCTGACCACAGCATTACTGACCAACATTACTGACCAACTATTATTCAGCACTGACCACAACATTACTGACCAACATTACTGACCAACTAGTATTCAGTACTGACCACAACATTACTGACCAACATTACTGACCAACTAGTATTCAGTACTGACCACAACATTACTGACCAACATTACTGACCAACTAGTATTCAGTACTGACCACAACATTACTGACCACAACATTACTGACCAACTAGTATTCAGTACTGACCACAACATTACTGACCAACTAGTATTCAGTACTGACCACAACATTACTGACCAACTAGTATTCAGTACTGACCACAACATTACTGACCACAACATTACTGACCAACTAGTATTCAGTACTGACCAAAACATTACTGACCAACATTACTGACCAACTAGTATTCAGTACTGACCAAAACATTACTGACCAACATTACTGACCAACTAGTATTCAGTACTGACCAAAACATTACTGACCAACATTACTGACCAACTAGTATTCAGTACTGACCACAACATTACTGACCACAACATTACTGACCAACTAGTATTCAGCACTGACCACAACATTACTGACCAACTAGTATTCAGCACTGACCACAACATTACTGACCAACTAGTATTCAGCACTGACCACAACATTACTGACCAACTAGTATTCAGCACTGACCACAACATTACTGACCAACTAGTATTCAGTACTGACCACAACATTACTGACCAACTAGTATTCAGTACTGACCACAACATTACTGACCAACTAACCTTCAGTACTGACCACAACATTACTGACCACAACATTACTGACCAACTAGTATTCAGTACTGACCACAACATTACTGACCACAACATTACTGACCAACTAGTATTCAGTACTGACCACAACATTACTGACCAACTAGTATTCAGTACTGACCACAACATTACTGACCAACTAGTATTCAGTACTGACCACAACATTACTGACCAACTAGTATTCAGTACTGACCACAACATTACTGACCAACTAGTATTCAGTACTGACCACAACATTACTGACCAACTAGTATTCAGTACTGACCACAACATTACTGACCAACTAGTATTCAGTACTGACTACAACATTACTGACCAACTAGTATTCAGTACTGACCACAACATTACTGACCAACTAGTATTCAGTACTGACCACAACATTACTGACCAACTAGTATTCAGTACTGACCACAACATTACTGACCAACTAGTATTCAGTACTGACCACAACATTACTGACCAACTAGTATTCAGTACTGACCACAACATTACTGACCAACTAACCTTCAGTACTGACCACAACATTACTGACCAACTAGTATTCAGTACTGACCACAACCACACATCTACTGACCAACTAGTATTCAGTACTGACCACAACATTACTGACCAACTAGTATTCAGCACTGACCACAACATTACTGACCAACTAGTATTCAGCACTGACCACAACATTACTGACCAACTAGTATTCAGTACTGACCACAACATTACTGACCAACTAGTATTCAGCACTGACCACAACATTACTGACCAACTAGTATTCAGTACTGACCACAACATTACTGACCAACTAGTATTCAGTACTGACCACAACATTACTGACCAACTAACCTTCAGTACTGACCACAACATTACTGACCAACTAGTATTCAGTACTGACCACAACATTACTGACCACAACATTACTGACCAACTAGTATTCAGTACTGACCACAACATTACTGACCAACTAGTATTCAGTACTGACCACAACATTACTGACCAACTAGTATTCAGTACTGACCACAACATTACTGACCAACTAGTATTCAGTACTGACCACAACATTACTGACCAACTAGTATTCAGTACTGACCACAACATTACTGACCAACTAGTATTCAGTACTGACCACAACATTACTGACCAACTAGTATTCAGTACTGACCACAACATTACTGACCAACTAGTATTCAGTACTGACTACAACATTACTGACCAACTAGTATTCAGTACTGACCACAACATTACTGACCAACTAGTATTCAGTACTGACCACAACATTACTGACCAACTAGTATTCAGTACTGACCACAACATTACTGACCAACTAGTATTCAGTACTGACCACAACATTACTGACCAACTAGTATTCAGTACTGACCACAACATTACTGACCAACTAGTATTCAGTACTGACCACAACATTACTGACCAACTAACCTTCAGTACTGACCACAACATTACTGACCAACTAGTATTCAGTACTGACCACAACCACACATCTACTGACCAACTAGTATTCAGTACTGACCACAACATTACTGACCAACTAGTATTCAGTACTGACCACAACATTACTGACCAACTAGTATTCAGTACTGACCACAACATTACTGACCAACTAGTATTCAGTACTGACCACAACATTACTGACCACAACATTACTGACCAACTAGTATTCAGTACTGACCACAGCATTACTGACCAACTAGTATTCAGTACTGACCACAACATTACTGACCAACTAGTATTCAGTACTGACCACAACATTACTGGCCAACTAGTATTCAGTACTGACCACAACATTACTGGCCAACTAGTATTCAGTACTGACCACAACATTACTGACCAACTAGTATTCAGTACTGACCACAACATTACTGACCAACTAGTATTCAGTACTGACCACAACATTACTGACCAACTAGTATTCAGTACTGACCACAACATTACTGACCACAACATTACTGACCAACTAGTATTCAGTACTGACCACAGCATTACTGACCAACTAGTATTCATTACTGACCACAACATTACTGACCAACTAGCATTCAGTACTGACCACAACATTACTGCACAACATTACTGACCAACTAGTATTCAGTACTGACCACAACATTACTGACCAACTAGTATTCAGTACTGACCACACCATTACTGACCAACTAGTATTCAGTACTGACCACAACATTACTGGCCAACTAGTATTCAGTACTGACCACAACATTACTGCACAACATTACTGACCAACTAGTATTCAGTACTGACCACAACATTACTGACCAACTAGTATTCAGTACTGACCACAACATTACTGACCAACTAGTATTCAGTACTGACCACAACATTACTGACCAACTAACCTTCAGTACTGACCACAACCACACATCTACTGACCAACTAGTTGGATACTATATACATTCACAGATAAAGCTTTCAGAAAGTCGTTTGACATCCTCAGGAAGCCACAACAGTGGTCAAAATCTTCTCTCTCTCTCTGGTGAATACAGTATCTCTTTCTACCTTCTACCTCTTTCTATCTCTCCGTTCTCACACTGTCGTTGAAGTTTTAGGATTTTAGTTTGTTTCAATTTGCCCCCCCAAAAAAAGATTTGCAAAGAGACACAGTCTGTCAAAGGATGTGTTCCAGCTGCTGACATCCCAGCACTCAGACACCAGTCTGTTTTCCAAAATAGTTTATTTTCGTGTTTATATCTCTCTCCCAGTTGGTGTTGAAATTGGGTTTGGCCCCTCTTTCCATTGTCTGCGCTGTCCCAGTCGTGGATGTAAGCAAATGCTTTGTTTGTGTGGTTGCAGCAACACTAGCTAGCTGTCAAAGCTGCCAGTCAGGACATTGTCTGTACTACGCTAGAGAATAGTTGCTGTGGGGGGGCTTAGTTCCTGCAGTAAGCCTCACAGTCACAAACTATGGCAAACAACAGCACTCAGCCAATATTTCTGTCTACAATGAAGTCCATTTTGGGTCTGTAATTGACCACAGACAGGAGAAGCAGTAGTGTCCGTTCACAGGCGAATAGGCTCATCTACATGCCACTTTGAGACGGACGTGACAGAGCAGGAGGTGGCGATTTGAAAGACATTTCTTGACAGTGTTCAGGTGTGACCTCTCTTTCTTCTCTTCGTGCCGTGAGAAGAGTCCACGGTGTGAACCACCTCTGACGAGGATTGATTTGAAACGTTGTATAACTAAGCCTAGTTAAAGGTATGTGGTGGAGCGTTATCATGTCTGTTGGTAATATCTCTGCTGTAGTTTTAACTAAGCCTAGTTAAAGGTATGTGGTGGAGCGTTATCATGTCTGTTGGTAATATCTCTGCTGTAGTTTTCTGACCTCCCTCTGATCCTGTAGAGGAGACATCTAAATTAAGACTATAAATCATGTGCTAGATGCTCTTTATTTCATTGTTTTTGTTTTGTTTATGACGACACTTGGAAGACTGACTACCTCATGTCACTTCATAATGAGACTTACTGTCGTTGTTCTACTGACTCTGAATGAAAGCAAAATCAAGGCAGGGTTCGTGTGGGGGCTTCATAATGCATCATAATGCTTCATACCCTTTAATACTACTGTGCACTTCATTGTTCACTAGTACATCATTATGGAGGCAACGTGTCTATATTAGGATTTGATTGGCCAATGCATGTTAAAGTGAGTTTGTTCTCCTCCTCTTTTTTCCGTCAATATTCCATATTCCTGATTGACATTTGGGACCTCAGCTGGGAACCAGTTGGCTAGTTGTCTTGCAAAAAGTGGGTTTGAAATATTTACGTTATCCAATAGGCACTGACCTGCAAGAAATTCCACAAAGTTGTCAACAGTGACACTCGAATCACAGAGAAAGATTCATTATGTTAACTTCCTTCCTTCCGAAGAAAGGTGTTGATGATTTGAATTAAAAACAATATTTTCTCTGCTATCCTTTACAACAAACAATTAAAGAACGCTAACTAATTACATGGGGGCTAACAGGCTAATATTACATTTTTGTTGAAGGAGAAACAGAAAAGAATACATAGAATTAGGATTGCAGATCATACAGTCTCATTCAAAGTGAGAAATGTCCTCATTGGAGATCTATCTCTTCTATGTACCGAACTGTGACACTAAACTGAAACCTAGCCACTCTCTCGTATCTTAGCAACAGCTTGCTACACAAGTGTTTAGCTAGCTAACGTTTTATATCCGGACAACATTGACGCTCAATATATATTTGTTCTCAGCAATATCTACTGTAAGACATATTTAAAGTTGAAGTCAAGCCAGATAGCCTACATTATTGAAATTGTATCTGTTTCGTTAGTTGATGTTGTAATGTTAGTTGCTAGCTAGCTAGCCAGGCGCCTGTTGTTAGTTGCTTTGTTTACATCCCTGTTAGTGAGCATTTCTCCTTTGCAGAGATAATCCATCCACCGGACAGGTGTGGCATATCAAGAAGCTGATTAAACAGCATGATCATGACACAGGTGCACCTTGTGCTGGGGACAATAAAACCCCACTCTAAAATGTTTTGTCACACAACACAATGCCACAGATGTGACACGTTTTGAAGGAGCGTGCGATTGGCATGCTGACAGCAGGAACGTCCACCAGAGCTGTTGCCAGAGAATTGATTGTTCATTTCTCTACCATAAGCCTCCTCCTACTTTGTTTTAGAGAATTTGGCAGTACGTCCAACCGATCTCTCAACCGCAGACCACGTGTATGGTGTCGTGTGGCGAACGGTTTGCTGATGTCAACGTTGTGAACAGAGTGCCCCATGGTGGCGGTGGGTTTATGGTATGGGGCAGGCATAAGCTACAGACAACAAACACAATTGCATTTTATCAATGGCAATTTGAATGCACAGAGATACCGTGACGAGATGCTGAGGCCCATTGTCGTGCCATTCATCCGCTGATATCACCTCATGTTTCAGCATGATAATGCACAGCCCCATGACGCAAGGATCTGTACACAATTCCTGGAAGATGAAAATGTCCCAGTCCTTCCATTGCCTGCATTCTCACCAGACATGTCACCCATTGAGCATGTTTGGGATGCTCTGGATTGACGTGAGCGACAGCATGTTCCAGTTCCCGCCAATATCCAGCGACTTCACACAGCCATTGAAGAGGAGTGGGACAACATTCCACAGGCCACAATTAACATCCTGATCAACTCTATGTGAAGGAGATGTGTCGCGCTGTATGAGGCAAATGGTGGTCACACCAGATACTGACTGGTTTTCTGATCCACGCCCCTACCAACAGATACAGATCAATACAGGTACAGGATTGTAGTAGATCAATACAGGTACAGGACTGTAGTAGATCAATACAGGTACAGGACTCTAGTAGATCAATACAGCTACAGGACTCTAGCAGTAGTAGATCAATACAGGTACAGGACTGTAGTAGATCAATACAGGTACAGGACTGTAGTAGATCAATACAGGTACAGGACTCTAGTAGATCAATACAGGTATAGGACTGTAGCAGATCAATACAGGTACAGGACTGTAGTAGATCAATACAGGTACAGGACTGTAGTAGATCAATACAGGTACAGGACTGTAGTAGATCAATACAGGTATAGGACTGTAGCAGATCAATACAGGTACAGGACTGTAGTAGATCAATACAGGTACAGGATTCTAGCAGTAGTAGACCAATACAGGTACAGGACTCTAGTAGATCAATACAGGTACAGGACTCTAGCAGTAGTAGATCAATACAGGTACAGGACTCTAGCAGTAGTAGATCAATACAGGTACAGGACTCTAGCAGTAGTAGATCAATACAGGTACAGGACTCTAGTAGATCAATACAGGTACAGGACTCTAGCAGATCAATACAGGTACAGGACTCTAGTAGATCAATACAGGTACAGGACTCTAGCAGTAGTAGATCAATACAGGTACAGGACTGTAGTAGATCAATACAGGTACAGGACTCTAGTAGATCAATACAGGTACAGGACTCTAGTAGATCAATACAGGTACAGGACTCTAGCAGTAGTAGATCAATACAGGTACAGGACTGTAGTAGATCAATACAGGTACAGGACTGTAGTAGATCAATACAGGTACAGGACTCTAGCAGTAGTAGATCAATACAGGTACAGGACTGTAGTAGATCAATACAGGTACAGGATTCTAGTAGATCAATACAGGTACAGGACTGTAGTAGATCAATACAGGTACAGGACTCTAGCAGTAGTAGATCAATACAGGTACAGGACTCTAGTAGATCAATACAGGTACAGGACTCTAGCAGTAGTAGATCAATACAGGTACAGGACTCTAGCAGTAGTAGATCAATACAGGTACAGGACTGTAGTAGATCAATACAGGTACAGGACTGTAGTAGATCAATACAGCTACAGGACTCTAGCAGTAGTAGATCAATACAGCTACAGGACTCTAGCAGTAGTAGATCAATACAGGTACAGGACTGTAGTAGATCAATACAGGTACAGGACTCTAGTAGATCAATACAGGTACAGGACTGTAGTAGCAGTAGATCAATACAGGTACAGGACTGTAGTAGATCCAAGATGGCGTAGCAGTCAGATGTCCATTGTCCTCGTCTTGTCCCGTGTATATATATTTTATATATCTTTCTTCGCATATCTTTTAATATATATATTATTTTCTTCTTAAAAACTCAACTTCAAAACACTCTCCTGCAACCCACCTCACCAAATGTGTTGCGGATCTGTTTTTTTTTCTTCCTCAAAAGTATTATTCACCTCGTATCCGAAATCTACAACAGAAGCTAACAAGCTAACCAGAAGTTAGCCAGCTCACAAGCTAACGTTAGTAGTTCAACTAACCACAGCTAGCGCTCATCAGCTATCCTTTAGCTCGGAAAACTATTGCCAGTTTTGTACAACGCGACTCAGACCAGAGCATACCAGACCTATTTTCTCTCCATATCCCCGGATTTTTACCTCAAGCTCTGGACATTTACACCTGGATCTTGCAGCTAACTAGCTGCTATCCGAGTGACTATCGGCTAACATCAATTCCGGAGCAAACACCAATTATCCCGGAGCTAGCCAGCTGAAGAGTTCCATCAGCCACTCCTGGGCTACAATCACCTATCCGGACCCGTTTTACTGCCGATGCGGAGCCCCACCGGGCCTTCACGACTGGGATACCGACGTTATCTGCCCGAGGGAGTATTTCAACCGGCCCCTCCATCGCGACGTAACCTGAACGTCCATATACAAACTGCGGCCCGCTAATCGTTAGCTGTCTTGAGCATATCGGCTGCTATCTGAACAGGTCTATCGAACAATCTTCTTAGGCCACTATAACAATTTTGACAATTGGATTGGTCCCCTCTACCACACGGAACCCCACTAATCTACCGACGGAATTGCACGGCGTGGCTAAAAACAGACCTCCATCTTCTGCTAGCTTGCTACCCATGACTAGCTGTCTGAATCACGAAGCTAGCACCAGTTAGCAAACACAATTCTACAACTCACAACCTCTCTTTCGCCACCGCCATCCGGCTTGGATTCTCTGTCGACACGACCACGTCTGGTCTGCGGACAAATACCCCATCCGCTGTGCCCTCAACCGGCCTCCGTCTGAGCAGACCCCCTCCGTCTGAGCAGACCACCCCCCCGGGCTACTAACTTTAAACGCCGCGGGCTAGCTTAGTGGAGGCCTCACTACTCCATCTACGGCTGCCCCCTGGACACTATGATCACTTGGCTACATAGCTTATGCCTGCTTGACTGTCCATTAATTCACGGTACTCCATTCTGTTTATTTGTGTTTTATCTGTCGGCTCTGTGCCTTAACTCAGGATCTGTGTGTAGTTAATCCGACCCTCTCTGCCCAGTCGTCGCCATTTTTACCTTCTGTTGCTGTGTTAGCTGACTAGCTGCTGTTATCTGACCTGCTGTTATAGCTAGCTCTCCCAATCATGACCTGCAATCACTTTATGCCTTATTGTATGTCTCTCTCAAATATCAATATGCCTTGCATACTGTTGTTCAGGCTAGTTATCATTGTTTTGGTTTGCAATGGACCCCGTAGTTCCACTCTCCGTACCTCTGATACCTCCTTTGTCCCACCCCCCACACATGCGGTGACCTCACCCATTGAGACCAGCATGTCCAGAGATACAACCTCTCTTATCATCACCCAGTGCCTGGGCTTGCCTCCGCTGTACCCGTGCCCCACCATACCCTGGTCTGCACATTATGCCCAGAATCTATTCTACCACGCCCATAAATCTGCTCCTTTTATTCCTTGTCCCCAACGCTCTAGGCGACCAGTTTTGATAGCCTTTAGCCTCACCCTCATCCTACTGCTCCTCTGTTCCTCGGGTGATGTGGAGGTAAACCCAGGCCCTGCATGTCCCCAGTCACCCTCATTTGTTGACTTCTGTGATCGAAAAAGCCTTGGCCTCATGCATGTCAACATCAGAAGCCTCCTCCCTAAGTTTGGATTACTCACCGCTTTAGCACACTCTGCCAACCCTGATGTCCTTGCCGTGTCTGAATCCTGGCTTAGGAAGGCCACCAAAAACTCTGAGATTTCCATACCCAACTATAACACTTTCCGTCAAGATAGAACTGCCAAAGGGGGAGGAGTTGCAATCTACTGCAGAGATAGCCTGCAAAGTTCTGTCATACTTTCCAAGTCTATGCCCAAACAGTTCGAACTTCTAATTTTAAAAATTAATCTTTCCAGAAATAAGTCTCTCACTGTTGCCGCCTGCTACCGACCCCCCTCAGCTCCCAGCTGTGCCCTGGACACCATCTGTGAATTGATCGCTCCCCATCTAGCTTCAGAGTTTGTTCTGTTAGGTGACCTAAACTGGGATATGCTTAACACCCCGGCAGTCCTACAATCTAAGCTTGATGCCCTCAATCTCACACAAATCATCAAGGAACCCACCAGGTACAACCCTAAATCCGTAAACATGGGCACCCTAATAGACAGTATCCTGACCAACTTGCCCTCCAAATACACCTCTGCTGTCTTCAATCAAGATCTCAGCGATCACTGCCTCATTGCCTGTATCCGCCACGGGTCCACGGTCAAACGACCACCCCTCATCACTGTCAAACGCTCCCTGAAACACTTCTGCGAGCAGGCCTTACTAATCGACCTGGCCCGGGTACCCTGGAAGGATATTGACCTCATCCCGTCAGTTGAGGATGCCTGGTCATTCTTTAAAAGTTACTTCCTCACCATATTAGACAAGCATACTCCGTTCAAAAAATGCAGAACCAAGAACAGATATAGCCCTTGGTTCACTCCAGACCTGACTGCCCTCGACCAGCACAAAAACATCCTGTGGCGAACTGCAATAGCATCGAAGAGCCCCCGTGATATGCAACTGTTCAGGGAAGTCAGGAACCAATACACGCAGTCAGTCAGGAAAGCAAAGGCCAGCTTTTTCAAGCAGAAATTTGCATCCTGTAGCTCTAACTCCAAAAAGTTCTGGGATACTGTAAAGTCCATGGAAAACAAGAGCACCTCCTCCCAGCTGCCCACTGCACTGAGGCTAGATAACACGGTCACCACTGATAAGTCCGTGATAATCGAAAACTTCAACAAACATTTCTCAATGGCTGGCCATGCCTTCCACCTGGCGACTCCAACCTTGGCCAGCAGCCCCGCCCCCCCCGCTGCTACTCGCCCAAGCCTCCCCAGCTTCTCCTTTACCCATATCCAGATAGCAGATGTTCTGAAAGAGCTGGAAAACCTGGACCCATACAAATCAGCTGGGCTTGACAATCTGGACCCCCTATTTCTGAAACTGTCCGCCGCCATTGTCGCACCCCCTATTACCAGCCTGTTCAACCTCTCCTTCGTATCATCTGAGATCCCCAAGGATTGGAAAGCTGCCGCTGTCATTCCCCTCTTCAAAGGGGGAGACACCCTGGACCCAAACTGTTACAGACCTATATCCATCTTGCCCTGCCTAGCTAAGGTCTTCGAAAGCCAAGTCAACAAACAGATCACTGACCATCTCGAATCACACCGTACCTTCTCCGCTGTGCAATCCGGTTTCCGAGCCGGTCACGGGTGCACCTCAGCCACGCTCAAGGTACTAAACGATATCATAACCGCCATCGATAAAAGACATTACTGTGCAGCCGTCTTCATCGACCTGGCCAAGGCTTTCGACTCTGTCAATCACCATATTCTTATCGGCAGACTCAATAGCCTCGGTCTTTCTAATGACTGCCTTGCCTGGTTCACCAACTACTTTGCAGACAGAGTTCAGTGTGTCAAATCGGAGGGCATGTTGTCCGGTCCTCTGGCAGTCTCTATGGGGGTACCACAGGGTTCAATTCTCGGGCCGACTCTTTTCTCTGTATACATCAATGATGTTGCTCTTGCTGCGGGCGATTCCCTGATCCACCTCTACGCAGACGACACCATTCTGTATACTTCCGGCCCTTCCCTGGACACTGTGCTATCTAACCTCCAAATGAGCTTCAATGCCATACGACACTCCTTCCGTGGCCTCCAACTGCTCTTAAATGCTAGTAAAACCAAATGCATGCTTTTCAACCGTTCGCTGCCTGCACCCGCACACCCGACTAGCATCACCACCCTGGACGGTTCCGACCTAGAATATGTGGACATCTATAAGTACCTAGGTGTCTGGCTAGACTGCAAACTCTCCTTCCAGACTCATATCAAACATCTCCAATCCAAAATCAAATCTAGAGTCGGCTTTCTATTCCGGAACAAAGCCTCCTTCACTCACGCCGCCAAACTTACCCTAGTAAAACTGACTATCCTACCGATCCTCGACTTCGGCGATGTCATCTACAAAATAGCTTCCAATACTCTACTCAGCAAACTGGATGCAGTTTTACAGTGCCATCCGTTTTGTTACTAAAGCACCTTATACGACCCACCACTGCGACCTGTATGCCCTAGTCGGCTGGCCCTCGCTACATGTTCGTCGTCAGACCCACTGGCTCCAGGTCATCTACAAGGCTATGCTAGGTAAAGTGCCGCCTAATCTCAGTTCACTGGTCACGATGGCTACACCCACCCGTAGCACGCGCTCCAGCAGGTGTATCTCACTGATCATCCCTAAAGCCAAAACCTCATTTGGACGCCTTTCCTTCCAGTTCTCTGCTGCCTGCGACTGGAACGAATTGCAAAAATCTCTGAAGTTGGAGACTTTTATCTCCCTCAACAACTTTAAAAATCTGCTATCCGAGCAGCTAACCGATCGCTGCAGCTGTACATAGTCCATCTGTAAACTACCCACCCAATTTACCTACCTCACCCCCATACTGCTTTTATACTGCTTTTATTTATTTACTTTTCTGCTCTTTTGCACACCGGTATCTCTTCTTGCACATGATCATCTGATGATTTATCACTCCAGTGTTAATCTGCTAAATTGTAATTATTCGATTTATTGCCTACCTCATGCCTTTTGCACACATTGTATATAGATTCTCTTTTTCCAACCATGTTATTGACTTGTTTATTGTTTACTCCATGTGTAACTCTGTGTTGTTGTCTGTTCACACTGCTATGCTTTATCTTGGCCAGGTCGCAGTTGCAAATGGGAACTTGTTCTCAACTAGCCTACCTGGTTAAATAAAGGTGAAATAAAAATAAAAAATACAGGTACAGGACTCTAGCAGTAGTAGATCAATACAGGTACAGGACTCTAGTAGATCAATACAGGTACAGGACTCTAGCAGTAGTAGATCAATACAGGTACAGGACTGTAGTAGATCAATACAGGTACAGGACTGTAGTAGATCAATACAGGTACAGGACTGTAGTAGATCAATACAGGTATAGGACTCTAGTAGATCAATACAGGTACAGGACTGTAGTAGATCAATACAGGTACAGGACTCTAGTAGTAGTAGATCAATACAGGTACAGGACTCTAGCAGTAGTAGATCAATACAGGTACAGGACTCTAGCAGTAGTAGATCAATACAGGTACAGGACTCTAGCAGTAGTAGATCAATACAGGTACAGGACTCTAGCAGTAGTAGATCAATACAGGTACAGGACTCTAGCAGTAGTAGATCAATACAGGTACAGGACTCTAGCAGTAGTAGATCAATACAGGTACAGGACTCTAGTAGATCAATACAGGTACAGGACTGTAGTAGCAGTAGATCAATACAGGTACAGGACTGTAGTAGATCAATACAGGTACAGGACTGTAGTAGATCAATGCAGGTACAGGACTCTAGTAGATCAATACAGGTAAAGGACTCTAGTAGATCAATACAGGTACAGGACTCTAGCAGTAGTAGATCGATACAGGTACAGGACTCTAGCAGTAGTAGATCAATACAGGTACAGGACTGTAGCAGTAGTAGATCTATACAGGTACAGGACTCTAGTAGATCAATACAGGTACAGGACTCTAGCATTAGTAGATCAATACAGGTACAGGACTCTAGCAGTAGTAGATCAATACAGGTACAGGACTGTAGCAGTAGTAGATCAATACAGGTACAGGACTCTAGCAGTAGTAGATCAATACAGGTACAGGACTGTAGCAGTAGTAGATCAATACAGGTACAGGACTCTAGCAGTAGTAGATCAATACAGGTACAGGACTGTAGCAGATCAATACAGGTACAGGACTGTAGTAGATCAATACAGGTACAGGACTGTAGTAGATCAATACAGGTACAGGACTGTAGCATATCAATACAGGTACAGGACTGTAGTAGAGCAATACAGGTACAGGACTCTAGTAGATCAATACAGGTACAGGACTCTAGCAGTAGTAGATCAATACAGGTACAGGACTGTAGTAGATCAATACAGGTACAGGACTGTAGTAGATCAATACAGGTACAGGACTGTAGTAGAGCAATACAGGTACATGACTCTAGTAGATCAATACAGGTACAGGACTGTAGTAGATCAATACAGGTACAGGACTGTAGCAGATCAATACAGGTACAGGACTGTAGTAGATCAATACAGGTACAGGACTGTAGCAGATCAATACAGGTACAGGACTCTAGTAGATCAATACAGGTACAGGACTCTAGTAGATCAATACAGGTACAGGACTGTAGTAGATCAATACAGGTACAGGACTGTAGTAGAGCAATACAGGTACAGGACTCTAGTAGATCAATACAGGTACAGGACTCTAGCAGTAGTAGATCAATACAGGTACAGGACTGTAGTAGATCAATACAGGTACAGGACTGTAGTAGATCAATACAGGTACAGGACTGTAGTAGAGCAATACAGGTACATGACTCTAGTAGATCAATACAGGTACAGGACTCTAGCAGATCAATACAGGTACAGGACTGTAGTAGATCAATACAGGTACAGGACTGTAGCAGATCAATACAGGTACAGGACTCTAGCAGTAGTAGATCAATACAGGTACAGGACTGTAGTAGATCAATACAGGTACAGGACTGTAGTAGATCAATACAGGTACAGGACTGTAGCAGATCAATACAGGTACAGGACTCTAGCAGTATTAGATCAATACAGGTACAGGACTGTAGCAGATCAATACAGGTACAGGACTGTAGTAGATCAATACAGGTACAGGACTGTAGTAGATCAATACAGGTACAGGACTGTAGTAGATAATTACAGGTACAGGACTGTAGTAGAGCAATACAGGTACATGACTGTAGTATATCAATACAGGTACAGGACTGTAGTAGATCAATACAGGTACAGGACTCTAGTAGTAGTAGATCAATACAGGTACAGGACTCTAGCAGTAGTAGATCAATACAGGTACAGGACTCTAGCAGTAGTAGATCAATACAGGTACAGGACTCTAGCAGTAGTAGATCAATACAGGTACAGGACTCTAGCAGTAGTAGATCAATACAGGTACAGGACTCTAGCAGTAGTAGATCAATACAGGTACAGGACTCTAGCAGTAGTAGATCAATACAGGTACAGGACTCTAGTAGATCAATACAGGTACAGGACTGTAGTAGCAGTAGATCAATACAGGTACAGGACTGTAGTAGATCAATACAGGTACAGGACTGTAGTAGATCAATGCAGGTACAGGACTCTAGTAGATCAATACAGGTAAAGGACTCTAGTAGATCAATACAGGTACAGGACTCTAGCAGTAGTAGATCAATACAGGTACAGGACTCTAGCAGTAGTAGATCAATACAGGTACAGGACTGTAGCAGTAGTAGATCTATACAGGTACAGGACTCTAGTAGATCAATACAGGTACAGGACTCTAGCATTAGTAGATCAATACAGGTACAGGACTCTAGCAGTAGTAGATCAATACAGGTACAGGACTGTAGCAGTAGTAGATCAATACAGGTACAGGACTCTAGCAGTAGTAGATCAATACAGGTACAGGACTGTAGCAGATCAATACAGGTACAGGACTGTAGTAGATCAATACAGGTACAGGACTGTAGTAGATCAATACAGGTACAGGACTGTAGCATATCAATACAGGTACAGGACTGTAGTAGAGCAATACATGTACAGGACTCTAGTAGATCAATACAGGTACAGGACTCTAGTAGATCAATACAGGTACAGGACTGTAGTAGATCAATACAGGTACAGGACTCTAGTATATCAATACAGGTACAGGACTCTAGCAGTAGTAGATCAATACAGGTACAGGACTGTAGTAGATCAATACAGGTACAGGACTGTAGTAGATCAATACAGGTACAGGACTGTAGTAGAGCAATACAGGTACATGACTCTAGTAGATCAATACAGGTACAGGACTGTAGTAGATCAATACAGGTACAGGACTGTAGCAGATCAATACAGGTACAGGACTGTAGTAGATCAATACAGGTACAGGACTGTAGCAGATCAATACAGGTACAGGACTCTAGTAGATCAATACAGGTACAGGACTCTAGTAGATCAATACAGGTACAGGACTGTAGTAGATCAATACAGGTACAGGACTGTAGTAGAGCAATACAGGTACAGGACTCTAGTAGATCAATACAGGTACAGGACTCTAGCAGTAGTAGATCAATACAGGTACAGGACTGTAGTAGATCAATACAGGTACAGGACTGTAGTAGATCAATACAGGTACAGGACTGTAGTAGAGCAATACAGGTACATGACTCTAGTAGATCAATACAGGTACAGGACTCTAGCAGATCAATACAGGTACAGGACTGTAGTAGATCAATACAGGTACAGGACTGTAGCAGATCAATACAGGTACAGGACTCTAGCAGTAGTAGATCAATACAGGTACAGGACTGTAGTAGATCAATACAGGTACAGGACTGTAGTAGATCAATACAGGTACAGGACTGTAGTAGATCAATACAGGTACAGGACTGTAGCAGATCAATACAGGTACAGGACTCTAGCAGTAGTAGATCAATACAGGTACAGGACTCTAGCAGTAGTAGATCAATACAGGTACAGGACTGTAGCAGATCAATACAGGTACAGGACTGTAGTAGATCAATACAGGTACAGGACTGTAGTAGATCAATACAGGTACAGGACTGTAGTAGATCATTACAGGTACAGGACTGTAGTAGAGCAATACAGGTACATGACTGTAGTATATCAATACAGGTACAGGACTGTAGTAGATCAATACAGGTACAGGACTGTAGTAGATCAATACAGGTACAGGACTCTAGTAGATCAATACAGGTACAGGACTCTAGCAGTAGTAGATCAATACAGGTACATGACTGTAGTATATCAATACAGGTACAGGACTGTAGTAGATCAATACAGGTACAGGACTGTAGTAGAGCAATACAGGTACAGGACTCTAGCAGTAGACAAGCTGCTGATTATGAAAATCCTTGTTAGTGCATGGGTCAAAATACATTCTGAACTTCAGACAAAAGCTAATATTCAACTTAAAACATCGTTGTTTTTTGGGGGGGGGGGGGGGGGTATTTATTATTGCCAGTGTGTGCAATGATCCTGATCTATGAAACAACTACCATTCTCCTCCATAGTTATGTTGTGTACATGGATTTGGGAATATGGCTGTGTTTTGCAGCCTGACTATGCCAAGAATACTCTAAGCCAGGGATGGGCAGCTGGCAGAACTCAGTCGGGGTCTGAACTTCCTGTTGAGAGGTAGAATAGTAGAATACACCAGGTACCATTTAGAAATGCTGTGCATCAACAGACACTCAATTAGCCCGTGACAGCTATTTTCTTCTTCTTCTTCTTCAGATTGGTAAATTAGTCAAGGTAATTTGCACAACAGCATGTGAAATTTATTGTCAATCAGTGTTGCTTCCTAAGTGGATAGTTTGATTTCACAGAAGTGTGATAGACTTGGAGTTACATTTTGTTGTTTAAGTGTTCCCTTTATTTTTTTGAGCAGTGTATTTTCTTCTTCTTCTTCTTCTTCTTCAGATTGGTAAATTAGTCAAGGTAAGCGGCCAGCTAAACCCGTAGTAAGCATGGTCGAATTACCGATTTGGTGTGGGGTCCATTTGATCATCAGTTATCATATTCAAAAAACTGCAAACATTTGCCCTCCATCTTTATGACAAAATACGTAGAATTGCATGTCATTTTTTATAAAATGGTATAGATCTAAAAACTCAGCTGACACAGAGCTGGTTGGGGTATCTAGTACTGGTTGGGGTATCTAGAACTGGTTGGGGTATCTAGAGCTGGTTGGGGTATCTAGAGCTGGTTGGGGTATCTAGAGCTGGTTGGGGTATCTGGAACTGGTTGGGGTATCTAGTACTGGTTGGGGTATCTGGAGCTGGTTGGGGTATCTGGAACTGGTTGGGGTATCTAGTACTGGTTGGGGTATCTAGAGCTGGTTGGGGTATCTAGAGCTGGTTGGGGTATCTAGAGCTGGTTGGGGTATCTAGAACTGGTTGGGGTATCTAGAGCTGGTTGGGGTATCTAGAGCTGGTTGGGGTATCTAGAGCTGGTTGGGGTATCTAGAGCTGGTTGGGGTATCTAGAGCTGGTTGGGGTATCTAGAGCTGGTTGGGGTATCTAGAACTGGTTGGGGTATCTGGAACTGGTTGGGGTATCTAGAGCTGGTTGGGGTATCTAGAGCTGGTTGGGGTATCTAGAGCTGGTTGGGGTATCTGGAACTGGTTGGGGTATCTAGAACTGGTTGGGGTATCTAGAACTGGTTGGGGTATCTAGAGCTGGTTGGGGTATCTAGAGCTGGTTGGGGTATCTAGAGCTGGTTGGGGTATCTAGAGCTGGTTGGGGTAACTAGAACTGGTTGGGGTATCTAGAACTGGTTGGGGTATCTAGAGCTGGTTGGGGTATCTAGAGCTGGTTGGGGTATCTAGAGCTGGTTGGGGTATCTAGAACTGGTTGGGGTATCTAGAGCTGGTTGGGGTATCTAGAACTGGTTGGGGTATCTAGAACTGGTTGGGGTATCTAGAACTGGTTGGGGTATCTGGAACTGGTTGGGGTATCTAGAGCTGGTTGGGGTATCTAGAGCTGGTTGGGGTATCTAGAACTGGTTGGGGTATCTAGATCTGGTTGGGGTAACTAGAACTGGTTGGGGTATCTAGAACTGGTTGGTGTATCTAGATCTGGTTGGGGTATCTAGAGCTGGTTGGGGTATCTAGAGCTGGTTGGGGTATCTAGAACTGGTTGGGGTATCTAGAACTGGTTGGGGTATCTAGAGCTGGTTGGGGTATCTAGAGCTGGTTGGGGTATCTAGAACTGGTTGGGGTATCTGGAACTGGTTGGGGTATCTAGAGCTGGTTGGGGTATCTAGAACTGGTTGGGGTATCTAGAACTGGTTGGGGTATCTAGAGCTGGTTGGGGTATCTAGAACTGGTTGGGGTATCTAGAGCTGGTTGGGGTATCTAGAACTGGTTGGGGTATCTAGAACTGGTTGGGGTATCTAGAACTGGTTGGGGTATCTGGAACTGGTTGGGGTATCTAGAGCTGGTTGGGGTATCTAGAGCTGGTTGGGGTATCTAGAACTGGTTGGGGTATCTAGATCTGGTTGGGGTAACTAGAACTGGTTGGGGTATCTAGAACTGGTTGGTGTATCTAGATCTGGTTGGGGTATCTAGAACTGGTTGGGGTATCTAGAACTGGTTGGGGTATCTAGAACTGGTTGGGGTATCTAGAGCTGGTTGGGGTATCTAGAGCTGGTTGGGGTATCTAGAGCTGGTTGGGGTATCTAGAACTGGTTGGGGTATCTGGAGCTGGTTTGGGTATCTAGAACTGGTTGGGGTATCTGGAACTGGTTGGGGTATCTGGAACTGGTTGGGGTATCTGGAACTGGTTGGGGTATCTAGATCTGGTTGGGGTATCTAGAGCTGGTTGGGGTATCTGGAACTGGTTGGGGTATCTGGAACTGGTTGGGGTATCTAGAACTGGTTGGGGTATCTAGAGCTGGTTGGGGTATCTAGAACTGGTTGGGGTATCTGGAACTGGTTGGGGTATCTGGAACTGGTTGGGGTATCTGGAACTGGTTGGGGTATCTAGAACTGGTTGGGGTATCTAGAACTGGTTGGGGTATCTAGAACTGGTTGGGGTATCTGGAGCTGGTTGGGGTATCTGGAGCTGGTTGGGGTATCTGGAGCTGGTTGGGGTATCTGGAGCTGGTTGGGGTATCTGGAGCTGGTTGGGGTATCTGGAACTGGTTGGGGTATCTAGAACTGGTTGGGGTATCTAGAACTGGTTGGGGTATCTAGAGCTGGTTGGGGTATCTAGAACTGGTTGGGGTATCTGGAACTGGTTGGGGTATCTAGATCTGGTTGGGGTATCTGGAACTGGTTGGGGTATCTGGAACTGGTTGGGGTATCTGGAACTGGTTGGGGTATCTGGAACTGGTTGGGGTATCTAGATCTGGTTGGGGTATCTAGAACTGGTTGGGGTATCTAGAACTGGTTGGGGTATCTAGAGCTGGTTGGGGTATCTAGAGCTGGTTGGGGTATCTAGAGCTGGTTGGGGTATCTAGAGCTGGTTGGGGTATCTGGAGCTGGTTGGGGTATCTGGAGCTGGTTGGGGTATCTGGAGCTGGTTGGGGTATCTGGAGCTGGTTGGGGTATCTGGAGCTGGTTGGGGTATCTGGAGCTGGTTGGGGTATCTAGAGCTGGTTGGGGTATCTAGAATCCTCTTTCACACTGGAGCTAGTCCCCTGACAGCTCTCATTCACTCTGTACAGTCAACTTATTATCCACATTTCAATCTCTTAACATCCAAGTTTCAATCTGTCACGAGGGGGTGGATATGGGTACGCAGACCCACAAGCCACTGCAGCCCCTCGTGATGAGTTCCGTTTTTTGTTGTTGCCCCCAAACCCCCATCAAAGTTTCCCATCCCTGCTCTATGCATTCATTAGCTGAGTGTAAGGCAAGCCATGCAATGCAAAGTCTCCTACTCCACAGTACATCTGACTTTATATATTACTCTTTGTTTGGGCTTCATACGCTTTGATTTGAAGCCTAGCTGATATTGTGTCTAACCTACTGTATGTACCGTAAACAAGTCTGCAAATGAGTTTGAACTTTTCAGCCATGATCATGCAGTGTAGTTAAACACGATCAAGTTAATGAGTAGCTGAAATAAAGACACACACACACACGTATGTAAATTCCTTTCAAAGTCAGCCAGAAGTGTTTGTAGTTATACAGGAAGTCATGAGAGCCTGCCCGCACCCAGCAGGATCCTGGTTAACCAGGTGATTTGTCAAAAGTCATTAGTTCTTTCTATGATGAAACACAGGAAAATAATACTGGAGCAAGACTACTGTAGCAAGCATAACCAGACTACTGTAGCAAGCATAACCAGACTACTGTAGCAAGCATAACCAGACTACTGTAGCATGCATAACATAACCAGACTACTGTAGCAAGCATAACATAACCAGACTACTGTAGCAAGCATAACCAGACTACTGTAGCAAGCATAACATAACCAGACTACTGTAGCAAGCATAACCAGACTACTGTAGCAAGCATAACATAACCAGACTACTGTAGCAAGCATAACCAGACTACTGTAGCAAGCATAACATAACCAGACTACTGTAGCAAGCATAACCAGACTACTGTAGCAAGCATAACCAGACTACTGTAGCAAGCATAACCAGACTACTGTAGCAAGCATAACATAACCAGACTACTGTAGCAAGCATAACCAGACTACTGTAGCAAGCATAACATAACCAGACTACTGTAGCAAGCATAACCAGACTACTGTAGCAAGCATAACATAACCAGACTACTGTAGCAAGCATAACAAGACTACTGTAGCAAGCATAACCAGACTACTGTAGCAAGCATAACATAACCAGACTACTGTAGCATGCATAACATAACCAGACTACTGTAGCAAGCATAACATAACCAGACTACTGTAGCAAGCATAACCAGACTACTGTAGCAAGCATAACATAACCAGACTACTGTAGCAAGCATAACCAGACTACTGTAGCAAGCATAACATAACCAGACTACTGTAGCAAGCATAACCAGACTACTGTAGCAAGCATAACATAACCAGACTACTGTAGCAAGCATAACCAGACTACTGTAGCAAGCATAACATAACCAGACTACTGTAGCAAGCATAACCAGACTACTGTAGCAAGCATAGCATAACCAGACTACTGTAGCAAGCATAACCACACTACTGTAGCATGCATAACATAACCAGACTACTGTAGCAAGCATAACATAACCAGACTACTGTAGCAAGCATAACATAACCAGACTACTGTAGCATGCATAACATAACCAGACTACTGTAGCAAGCATAACCAGACTACTGTAGCAAGCATAACCAGACTACTGTAGCAAGCATAACCAGACTGCTGTAGCAAGCATAACATAACCAGACTACTGTAGCAAGCATAACCAGACTACTGTAGCATGCATAACATAACCAGACTACTGTAGCAAGCATAACCAGACTACTGTAGCAAGCATAACATAACCAGACTACTGTAGCAAGCATAACCAGACTACTGTAGCATGCATAACATAACCAGACTACTGTAGCAAGCATAACCAGACTACTGTAGCAAGCATAACCAGACTACTGTAGCAAGCATAACATAACCAGACTACTGTAGCAAGCATAACCAGACTACTGTAGCAAGCATAACCAGACTACTGTAGCAAGCATAACATAACCAGACTACTGTAGCAAGCATAACATAACCAGACTACTGTAGCAAGCATAACATAACCAGACTACTGTAGCATGCATAACATAACCAGACTACTGTAGCAAGCATAACATAACCAGACTACTGTAGCAAGCATAACATAACCAGACTACTGTAGCAAGCATAACATAACCAGACTACTGTAGCAAGCATAACCAGACTACTGTAGCAAGCATAACCAGACTACTGTAGCAAGCATAACCAGACTACTGTAGCAAGCATAACATAACCAGACTACTGTAGCAAGCATAACATAACCAGACTACTGTAGCAAGCATAACATAACCAGACTACTGTAGCAAGCATAACAGAACCAGACTACTGTAGCAAGCATAACAGAACCAGACTACTGTAGCAAGCATAACAGAACCAGACTACTGTAGCAAGCATAACAGAACCAGACTACTGTAGCAAGCATAACAGAACCAGACTACTGTAGCAAGCATAACAGAACCAGACTACTGTAGCAAGCATAACAGAACCAGACTACTGTAGCAAGCATAACAGAACCAGACTACTGTAGCAAGCATAACAGAACCAGACTACTGTAGCAAGCATAACAGAACCAGACTACTGTAGCAAGCATAACAGAACCAGACTACTGTAGCAAGCATAACAGAACCAGACTACTGTAGCAAGCATAACAGAACCAGACTACTGTAGCAAGCATAACAGAACCAGACTACTGTAGCAAGCATAACAGAACCAGACTACTGTAGCAAGCATAACAGAACCAGACTACTGTAGCAAGCATAACATAACCAGACTACTGTAGCAAGCATAACATAACCAGACTACTGTAGCAAGCATAACATAACCAGACTACTGTAGCAAGCATAACATAACCAGACTACTGTAGCAAGCATAACATAACCAGACTACTGTAGCAAGCATAACATAACCAGACTACTGTAGCAAGCATAACATAACCAGACTACTGTAGCAAGCATAACAGAACCAGACTACTGTAGCAAGCATAACAGAACCAGACTACTGTAGCAAGCATAACATAACCAGACTACTGTAGCAAGCATAACATAACCAGACTACTGTGGCAAGCATAACCAGACTACTGTAGCATGCATAACCAGACTACTGTAGCAAGCATAACCAGACTACTGTAGCATGCATAGCATAACCAGACTACTGTAGCAAGCATAACCAGACTACTGTAGCATGCATAACATAACCAGACTACTGTAGCAAGCATAACAGAACCAGACTACTGTAGCAAGCATAACCAGACTACTGTAGCATGCATAACATAACCAGACTACTGTAGCAAGCATAACATAACCAGACTACTGTAGCAAGCATAACATAACCAGACTACTGTAGCAAGCATAACATAACCAGACTACTGTAGCAAGCATAACATAACCAGACTACTGTAGCAAGCATAACATAACCAGACTACTGTAGCAAGCATAACATAACCAGACTACTGTAGCAAGCATAACATAACCAGACTACTGTAGCAAGCATAACATAACCAGACTACTGTAGCAAGCATAACATAACCAGACTACTGTAGCAAGCATAACAGAACCAGACTACTGTAGCAAGCATAACCAGACTACTGTAGCAAGCATAACATAACCAGACTACTGTAGCAAGCATAACATAACCAGACTACTGTAGCAAGCATAACATAACCAGACTACTGTAGCAAGCATAACATAACCAGACTACTGTAGCAAGCATAACATAACCAGACTACTGTAGCAAGCATAACAGAACCAGACTACTGTAGCATGCATAACCAGACTACTGTAGCAAGCATAACCAGACTACTGTAGCATGCATAGCATAACCAGACTACTGTAGCAAGCATAACCAGACTACTGTAGCATGCATAACATAACCAGACTACTGTAGCAAGCATAACAGAACCAGACTACTGTAGCAAGCATAACCAGACTACTGTAGCATGCATAACATAACCAGACTACTGTAGCAAGCATAACATAACCAGACTACTGTAGCAAGCATAACATAACCAGACTACTGTAGCAAGCATAACATAACCAGACTACTGTAGCAAGCATAACATAACCAGACTACTGTAGCAAGCATAACATAACCAGACTACTGTAGCAAGCATAACATAACCAGACTACTGTAGCAAGCATAACATAACCAGACTACTGTAGCAAGCATAACATAACCAGACTACTGTAGCAAGCATAACAGAACCAGACTACTGTAGCAAGCATAACCAGACTACTGTAGCAAGCATAACATAACCAGACTACTGTAGCAAGCATAACATAACCAGACTACTGTAGCAAGCATAGCCAGACTACTGTAGCAAGCATAACCAGACTACTGTAGCAAGCATAACATAACCAGACTACTGTAGCATGCATAACAGAACCAGACTACTGTAGCAAGCATAACATAACCAGACTACTGTAGCAAGCATAACCAGACTACTGTAGCAAGCATAGCATAACCAGACTACTGTAGCAAGCATAACCAGACTACTGTAGCAAGCATAACATAACCAGACTACTGTAGCAAGCATAACATAACCAGACTACTGTAGCAAGCATTACCAGACTACTCTAGCAAGCATAACATAACCAGACTACTGTAGCAAGCATAACATAACCAGACTACTGTAGCAAGCATAACCAGACTACTGTAGCAAGCATAACCAGACTACTGTAGCATGCATAACCAGACTACTGTAGCAAGCATAACCAGACTACTGTAGCATGCATAGCATAACCAGACTACTGTAGCAAGCATAACCAGACTACTGTAGCATGCATAACATAACCAGACTACTGTAGCAAGCATAACAGAACCAGACTACTGTAGCAAGCATAACAGAACCAGACTACTGTAGCAAGCATAACAGAACCAGACTACTGTAGCAAGCATAACATAACCAGACTACTGTAGCAAGCATAACATAACCAGACTACTGTAGCAAGCATAACATAACCAGACTACTGTAGCAAGCATAACATAACCAGACTACTGTAGCAAGCATAACATAACCAGACGACTGTAGCAAGCATAACATAACCAGACTACTGTAGCAAGCATAACATAACCAGACTACTGTAGCAAGCATAACATAACCAGACTACTGTAGCAAGCATAACCAGACTACTGTAGCAAGCATAACATAACCAGACTACTGTAGCAAGCATAACCAGACTACTGTAGCAAGCATAACCAGACTACTGTAGCAAGCATAACCAGACTACTGTAGCAAGCATAACAGAACCAGACTACTGTAGCAAGCATAACATAACCAGACTACTGTAGCATGCATAACAGAACCAGACTACTGTAGCAAGCATAACATAACCAGACTACTGTAGCAAGCATAACAGAACCAGACTACTGTAGCATGCATAACATAACCAGACTACTGTAGCAAGCATAACATAACCAGACTACTGTAGCAAGCATAACATAACCAGACTACTGTAGCAAGCATAACATAACCAGACTACTGTAGCAAGCATAACATAACCAGACTACTGTAGCAAGCATAACATAACCAGACTACTGTAGCAAGCATAACAGAACCAGACTACTGTAGCAAGTAGATTTAATTTGACAAGGTTAGACTATATTCCGTAGCAAACAACATATAGGAGAAAGAAGGGATATGTTCAGATATTCATTATTCACTTCTATGTCTTCCTGCCACCCTGAATCTTTTCAGATTATATTCCTAGTCTGAGTGGGGTTTTTTCACTCACTGTTCTTGTCTAGACATGGCATACTGCGCCATGTTTTTCCTGCCTAATTCACAGACACAAATTAGCCTGAAATGACATGTGAAGTGCCATTGAAACTGAAATGGCGTCTGCTTAGCAATGAGCTGCAGTCAGAGATATCAAAGAAGAATTACGAGTTAGAAGGCAGGATGATTTACACTGTTTAATATGCTCCGAGGAAATTATTTCAATTCGCTACAATACAGTCTTTTCCAAAGGCCTTTTCATGCCTTTAATTTCCAAATGGAATAATTCATCAGAAATGGGTTCATATGTGACATTTCCTTTGGTCTTTTTATCTGTTTATCTGTGACCGGGAGACTCGCGTCCCCACACAATCTGACATCTCTCCGTTTTGTCTTCTCTTATGTTCTCTGAACAGTTACCTGGCTGACCAGTGCTGGAATGGAGGCTGCATCTACCTGATCATGCTGCGAAGGATCAAGCGTAAAGCCCCTCTCCCTCCGTGCAATGGAAACGGCAACGCCACCGTCACCGGTGGCAGCGGTGGCATCCAAGTTGGCCGAAACTCCCTGGACCGTAGGAGCAACGTGTCCTCCGAGCCTCTTGACAGCCTTGCGACGCAGACCGGTGGCAGCAAACGGACGCGAAAGTTTGGCATCATCGCCCGGTCGACGTTCAATCGTGACAGTAAAGAGCTGGGCCCTAAGAACGAGAGCTGGGACGATGGCGGTGGGGAAACGCCGGAGAACGGTTACCGCGGCTCCTCTGCGATCTCCATGGACACGAAGGTCACGCCCCCAGAGCCTAGTAGCTGCACACCTTCCATGGACACGCCCCCGGAGGAGGAGCCAAGAGAACCAGGACCAGGGACTTCTCGGCCCCCTCTAGCGATCCCACTTCATCTGCAGAACGGTGGAGGAACCGCCACCCTGCCGATTCGCTTACACAGAGGACTGTCACAACACAAGACAGAGTCCCTCAGCAGTGATACCTCCAGTCAGGTAAGACAGACAGTCCCTCAGCAGTGATACCTCCAGTCAGGTAAGACAGACAGAGTCCCTCAGCAGTGATACCTCCAGTCAGGTAAGACAGACAGAATCCCTCAGCAGTGATACCTCCAGTCAGGTAGGACAGACAGTCTCTAAGTAGTGATACCTCCAGTCAGGTAAGACAGACAGTCCCTCAGCAGTGATACCTCCAGTCAGGTAAGACAGACAGTCCCTCAGCAGTGATACCTCCAGTCAGGTAAGACAGACAGAGTCCCTCAGCAGTGATACCTCCAGTCAGGTAAGACAGACAGAGTCCCTCAGCAGTGATACCTCCAGTCAGGTAAGACAGACAGTCCCTCAGCAGTGATACCTCCAGTCAGGTAAGACAGACAGAGTCCCTCAGCAGTGATACCTCCAGTCAGGTAAGACAGACAGAATCCCTCAGCAGTGATACCTCCAGTCAGGTAAGACAGACAGAGTCCCTCAGCAGTGATACCTCCAGTCAGGTGAGACAGACAGAGTCCCTCAGCAGTGATACCTCCAGTCAGGTAAGACAGTCCCTCAGCAGTGATACCTCCAGTCAGGTAAGACAGACAGTCCCTCAGCAGTGATACCTCCAGTCAGGTAGGACAGACAGAGTCCCTCAGCAGTGATACCTCCAGTCAGGTAAGACAGACAGAGTCCCTCAGCAGTGATACCTCCAGTCAGGTAAGACAGAGTCCCTCAGCAGTGATACCTCCAGTCAGGTAAGACAGACAGAATCCCCTCAGCAGTGATACCTCCAGTCAGGTAAGACAGTCCCTCAGCAGTGATACCTCCTGTCAGGTAGGACAGACAGAATCCCCTCAGCAGTGATACCTCCAGTCAGGTAGGACAGACAGAATCCCTCAGCAGTGATACCTCCAGTCAGGTAAGACAGTCCCTCAGCAGTGATACCTCCTGTCAGGTAGGACAGACAGAATCCCCTCAGCAGTGATACCTCCAGTCAGGTAGGACAGACAGAGTCCCTCAGCAGTGATACCTCCAGTCAGGTAGGACAGACAGTCCCTCAGCAGTGATACCTCCAGTCAGGTAAGACAGACAGTCCCTCAGCAGTGATACCTCCAGTAAGGTAGGACAGACAGTCCCTCAGCAGTGATACCTCCAGTCAGGTGAGACAGACAGAGTCCCTCAGCAGTGATACCTCCTGTCAGGTAAGACAGACAGTCCCTCAGCAGTGATACCTCCAGTCAGGTAGGACAGACAGTCCCTCAGCAGTGATACCTCCAGTCAGGTAAGACAGACAGAGTCCCTCAGCAGTGATACCTCCAGTCAGGTAAGACAGACAGAGTCCCTCAGCAGTGATACCTCCAGTCAGGTAAGACAGACAGTCCCTCAGCAGTGATACCTCCAGTAAGGTAGGACAGACAGTCCCTCAGCAGTGATACCTCCAGTCAGGTAAGACAGACAGAGTCCCTCAGCAGTGATACCTCCAGTCAGGTAGGACAGACAGAATCCCTCAGCAGTGATACCTCCAGTCAGGTAGGACAGACAGTCCCTCAGCAGTGATACCTCCAGTCAGGTAGGACAGACAGTCCCTCAGCAGTGATACCTCCAGTCAGGTAAGACAGACAGTCCCTCAGCAGTGATACCTCCAGTCAGGTAAGACAGACAGTCCCTCAGCAGTGATACCTCCAGTCAGGTAAGACAGACAGTCCCTCAGCAGTGATACCTCCTGTCAGGTAAGACAGACAGAATCCCTCAGCAGTGATACCTCCAGTCAGGTAAGACAGTCCCTCAGCAGTGATACCTCCAGTCAGGTAAGACAGACAGTCCCTCAGCAGTGATACCTCCTGTCAGGTAAGACAGACAGAATCCCTCAGCAGTGATACCTCCAGTCAGGTAGGACAGACAGAATCCCCTCAGCAGAGATACATCCTGTCAGGTAAGACAGACAGTCCCTCAGCAGTGATACCTCCAGTCAGGTGAGACAGACAGAATCCCTCAGCAGTGATACCTCCAGTCAGGTAAGACAGTCCCTCAGCAGTGATACCTCCAGTCAGGTAAGACAGACAGTCCCTCAGCAGTGATACCACCAGTCAGGTAAGACAGACAGAATCCCTCAGCAGTGATACCTCCAGTCAGGTAGGACAGACAGAATCCCCTCAGCAGAGATACATCCTGTCAGGTAAGACAGACAGTCCCTCAGCAGTGATACCTCCACTCAGGTAAGACAGACAGAATCCCCTCAGCAGTGATACCTCCAGTCAGGTAGGACAGACAGTCCCTCAGCAGTGATAGCTCCAGTCAGGTAAGACAGACAGTCACTAAGCAGTGATACCTCCAGTCAGGTAAGACAGACAGAGTCCCTCAGCAGTGATACCTCCAGTCAGGTAGGACAGACAGTCCCTCAGCAGTGATACCTCCAGTCAGGTAAGACAGACAGAATCCCCTCAGCAGTGATACCTCCAGTCAGGTAAGACAGACAGAGTCCCTCAGCAGTGATACCTCCTGTCAGGTAAGACAGACAGAATCCCCTCAGCAGTGATACCTCCAGTCAGGTAGGACAGACAGTCCCTCAGCAGTGATAGCTCCAGTCAGGTAAGACAGACAGTCACTAAGCAGTGATACCTCCAGTCAGGTAAGACAGACAGAGTCCCCTCAGCAGTGATACCTCCAGTCAGGTAAGACAGACAGAATCCCCTCAGCAGTGATACCTCCAGTCAGGTAAGACAGTCCCTCAGCAGTGATACCTCCAGTCAGGTAGGACAGACAGTCCCTCAGCAGTGATACCTCCAGTCAGGTAGGACAGACAGAATCCCTCAGCAGTGATACCTCCTGTCAGGTAAGACAGACAGTCCCTCAGCAGTGATACCTCCTGTCAGGTAGGACAGACAGTCCCTCAGCAGTGATACCTCCAGTCAGGTAAGACAGACAGAATCCCCTCAGCAGTGATACCTCCAGTCAGGTAAGACAGGCAGAGTCCCCTCAGCAGTGATACCTCCTGTCAGGTAAGACAGGCAGAGTCCCCTCAGCAGTGATACCTCCAGTCAGGTAAGACAGGCAGAGTCCCCTCAGCAGTGATACCTCCTGTCAGGTAGGACAGACAGAATCCCTCAGCAGTGATACCTCCTGTCAGGTAAGACAGACAGAGTCCCCTCAGCAGTGATACCTCCAGTCAGGTGAGACAGACAGAGTCCCTCAGCAGTGATACCTCCAGTCAGGTAAGACAGTCCCTCAGCAGTGATTCCTCCAGTCAGGTAGGACAGACAGTCCCCTCAGCAGTGATACCTCCAGTCAGGTGAGACAGACAGAGTCCCTCAGCAGTGATACCTCCTGTCAGGTAGGACAGACAGTCCCTCAGCAGTGATACCTCCAGTCAGGTAAGACAGACAGAGTCCCTCAGCAGTGATACCTCCTGTCAGGTAAGACAGGCAGAGTCCCCTCAGCAGTGATACCTCCTGTCAGGTAAGACAGAGTCCCTCAGCAGTGATACCTCCAGTCAGGTAGGACAGACAGAATCCCTCAGCAGTGATACCTCCTGTCAGGTAAGACAGACAGAGTCCCCTCAGCAGTGATACCTCCAGTCAGGTAAGACAGACAGTCCCTCAGCAGTGATAGCTCCAGTCAGGTAAGACAGACAGTCACTAAGCAGTGATACCTCCAGTCAGGTAAGACAGACAGAGTCCCTCAGCAGTGATACCTCCAGTCAGGTAAGACAGACAGAGTCCCCTCAGCAGTGATACCTCCAGTCAGGTAAGACAGAGTCCCTCAGCAGTGATACCTCCAGTCAGGTAGGACAGACAGAGTCCCTCAGCAGTGATACCTCCTGTCAGGTAAGACAGACAGTCCCTCAGCAGTGATACCTCCAGTCAGGTAAGACAGACAGAGTCCCTCAGCAGTGATACCTCCAGTCAGGTAAGACAGAGTCCCCTCAGCAGTGATACCTCCAGTCAGGTAGGACAGACAGAGTCCCTCAGCAGTGATACCTCCTGTCAGGTAAGACAGACAGAGTCCCTCAGCAGTGATACCTCCAGTCAGGTAAGACAGAGTCCCTCAGCAGTGATACCTCCAGTCAGGTAGGACAGACAGAGTCCCCTCAGCAGTGATACCTCCTGTCAGGTAAGACAGACAGAGTCCCTCAGCAGTGATACCTCCAGTCAGGTAAGACAGAGTCCCTCAGCAGTGATACCTCCAGTCAGGTAGGACAGACAGAGTCCCTCAGCAGTGATACCTCCAGTCAGGTAGGACAGACAGAGTCCCTCAGCAGTGATACCTCCTGTCAGGTAAGACAGACAGAGTCCCTCAGCAGGGATTCCTCCTGTCAGGTAGGACAGACAGTCCCTCAGCAGTGATACCTCCAGTCAGGTAAGACAGACAGAATCCCTCAGCAGTGATACCTCCAGTCAGGTAAGACAGACAGTCCCTCAGCAGTGATACCTCCGGTCAGGTAATACACAGTATGTTATAGATACAGTATGTATTCCAGTCAAAAGTTTGGACACCTACTCATTCCAGGGTTTTTCTTAATTTTTTACTATTTTCTACATTGTAGAATAATAGTGAAGACATTGAAACTATGAAATAAGACAGATAGAATCATGTAGTAACCAAAAAAGAGTTCAAAATATGTTTTATATTTGAGATTCTTCAAAGTAGCCACCCTTTGCCTTGATGACAGCTTTGCACACTCTTGACATTCTCTCAACCAGCTTCATTAGGTAGTCACCTGGAATGCATTTAAATGAACAGGTGTGCCTTGTTAAAAGTTAGTTTGTGGAAGTTATTTCCACTTTAATGCGTTTGAGCCAATCAGTTGTGTTTTGACAAGGTAGGGGTGGTATACAGAAGATATCCCTATTTGATAAAATACCAAGTCCATATTATGGCAAGAACAGCTGAAATAAGCAAAGAGAAATGGCAGTCCATCATTACCTTAAGACATGAAGGTCAGTCAATCTGGAAAATTTCATGAACTTCGAACGTTTCTTCAAGTGCAGTCTCAAAAACCATCAAGTGCTGTGATGAAACTGGCTCTCATGAGGACCGCCACAGGAAAGGAAGACCCAGAGTTACCTCCGTTGCAGAGGATACATTCATTAGAGTTAACTGCACCTCATATTGCAACCCAAATAATTGCTTCACAGAGTTCAAGTAACAGACACATCTCAACATCAACTGTTCAGAGGAGACTGCGTGAATCAGGCCTTCGTGGTCGAATTGCTGCAAAGAAACCACTACTAAAGGACACCAATAATAAGAAGAGACTTGCTTGGGCCAAGGAACAACAGCAATGGTCATTAGACCCGGTGGAAATCTGTCCTTTGGTCCAAATTCTTGATTATTGGCTGCAACCGCCGTGTCTTTGTGAGACGCAGAGTAGGTGAACGGATGATCTCCACATGTGTGGTTCCCACCGTGAAGCATGGAGGAGGAGGTGTGATGGTGTGGGGATGCTGTGCTTTGGTGACACTGTCAGTGATTTATTCAGAATTCAAGGCACACTTAACCAGCATGGCTACCACCGCATTCTGCAGTGATACGCCATCCCATCTGGTTTGCGCTTAGTGGGACTATCATTTGTTTTCAACAGGACAATAATCCAACACACCTCCAGGCTGTGTAAGGGCTATTTTACCAAGAAGGAGAGTGACGGAGTGCTGCATCAGATGACCTGGCCTCCACAATCATCCGACCTCAACCCATTTGAGATGGTTTTGGATGAGTTAGACCGCAGAGTGAAGAAAAAGCAGCCAACAAGTGCTCAGCATATGTGGGAACTCCTTCAAAACTGTTGGAAGAGAATGCCAAGAGTTTGCAAAGCTGTCATCAAGGCAACGGGTGTCTACTTTGAAGAATCTCAAATAGAACATATATTTTAATTTGTTCAACACTTTTTTGCTTACTACATGATTCCATATGTGCTATTTCATAGTTTTGATGTCTTCACCATTATTCTACAATGTAGAAAATAGTAAAAATAAATAGAAACCCTTGCCTGAGTAGGTGTTCTAAAACTTTGGACTGGTGATGTGCATATATATATATATATACTGTACCATCCTGCTCTCATCCTCTCATCAGCACTGAAAGAAGACCGTATGTAGCGGTCTCTTAAAGAAAGAGAGCCGTAGTTTGATCTTGGATGTGTGGTCGTCTCCATATGTTTCTGATGTAACACACCCTGAGAGAGTCTCTCATCTCTGCTCTGTGTTAATCTGGCATACCACGGCTTAGAATAGCCAGTTTGTTTCCAGCCCAGTGCAGATGTTCCCATGTGTCAGTGTTTTAGCCAATCAGAAGGGATATGTTCCCTTGTGCCAATGATTGAACCAATGAGACAGGCAGATGTTCCCATGTTTCAGTGGTTTAATCAATCAGAGGAGGTTAGGCTTGAGGCCCTTCAGGATCAGATTGCCCACTTTAACATTCTAAACTCAAAGGCCTCTGGTTTTAAAGGGCTGGCTGGTTTAGAGCTTGAAGATGAAGCCTTTTGAAAATACCAGAGTATTCCAAAGCTGTGTAACATCTTACATGAGAACCAAACTGAGGACAGAAACAGTAGTAAACAATGAAATGAGACAGTCTGGCCATCTTTCTTAATCTCCATTAAAACTCCACATGTTGAGTCACCTTCACTGAACAAATCTTTTAAAAACCCTCCAGAAATCATACCTCCCTATGTACACCAATGAGTCATCCACAGTGAATAACCTCACCACAGACAATTGAGATCAATCCTAAACAAATACACACTACAGCAAGCTACGTTAACACTAGCATATTTTAATCATATTAGTATGAATCAGATTGAGCTCGGATAGCTACAATACACCTGAACATCCTGCATACCAGATTCTAATGTTTCTGGTTGGGACGCTTCTGGTTGATCCAGACTCTCTTTCCTATCAGGGGTAGGCCTAACATGAGCTAATCTCTTCCCTCTTAGGCCTAACATTAGCGTATCTCTTCCCTGTTAGGGGTAACATTAGCAGATATCTTCCTTGTTAGGGGTAACATTAGCTAATCTCTTCCCTGTTAGGGGTAACATTAGCGTATCTCTTCCCTGTTAGGGGTAACATTAGCGTATCTCTTCCCTGTTAGGGGTAACATTAGCGTATCTCTTCCCTGTTAGGGGTAACATTAGCGTATCTCTTCCCTGTTAGGGGTAACATTAGCGTATCTCTTCCCTGTTAGGGGTAACATTAGCTAATCTCTTCCCTGTTAGGGGTAACATTAGCAGATATCTTCCCTGTTTGGGGTAACATTAGCTAATCTCTTCCCTGTTAGGGGTAACATTAGCGTATCTCTTCCCTGTTAGGCCTAACATTAGCGTATCTCTTCCCTGTTTGGGGTAACATTAGCGTATCTCTTCCCTCTTAGGCCTAACATTAGCTAATCTCTTCCCTGTTAGGCATAACATTAGCTAATCTCTTCCCTGTTAGGGGTAACATTAGCTAATCTCTTCCTTGTTAGGGGTAACATTAGCGTATCTCTTCCCTGTTAGGCCTAACATTAGCGTATCTCTTCCCTGTTAGGCCTAACATTAGCGTATCTCTTCCCTGTTAGGGGTAACATTAGCGTATCTCTTCCCTGTTAGGGGTAACATTAGCGTATCTCTTCCCTGTTAGGGGTAACATTAGCTAATCTCTTCCCTGTTAGGCCTAACATTAGCGTATCTCTTCCCTGTTAGGGGTAACATTAGCTAATCTCTTCCCTGTTAGGGGTAACATTAGCGTATCTCTTCCCTGTTAGGGGTAACATTAGCGTATCTCTTCCCTGTTAGGGGTAACATTAGCTAATCTCTTCCCTGTTTGGGGTAACATTAGCTAATCTCTTCCCTGTTTGGGGTAACATTAGCTAATCTCTTCCCTGTTAGGGGTAACATTAGCTAATCTCTTCCCTGTTAGGGGTAACATTAGCGTATCTCTTCCCTGTTAGGGGTAACATTAGCTAATCTCTTCCCTGTTAGGGGTAACATTAGCTAATCTCTTCCCTGTTTGGGGTAAAATTAGCTAATCTCTTCCCTGTTTGGGGTAACATTAGCTAATCTCTTCCCTGTTAGGGGTAACATTAGCTAATCTCTTCCCTGTTAGGGGTAACATTAGCTAATCTCTTCCCTGTTAGGCCTAACATTAGCGTATCTCTTCCCTGTTAGGGGTAACATTAGCTAATCTCTTCCCTGTTAGGGGTAACATTAGCGTATCTCTTCCCTGTTAGGGGTAACATTAGCGTATCTCTTCCCTGTTAGGGGTAACATTAGCTAATCTCTTCCCTGTTAGGGGTAACATTAGCTAATCTCTTCCCTGTTAGGGGTAACATTAGCGTATCTCTTCCCTGTTAGGGGTAACATTAGCTAATCTCTTCCCTGTTAGGCCTAACATTAGCATATCTCTTCCCTGTTAGGGGTAACATTAGCTAATCTCTTCCCTGTTTGGGGGTAACATTAGCTAATCTCTTCCCTGTTAGGGGTAACATTAGCTAATCTCTTCCCTGTTTGGGGTAACATTAGCTAATCTCTTCCCTGTTAGGGGTAACATTAGCTAATCTCTTCCCTGTTTGGGGTAACATTAGCTAATCTCTTCCCTGTTTGGGGTAACATTAGCTAATCTCTTCCCTGTTAGGGGTAACATTAGCTAATCTCTTCCCTGTTTGGGGTAAAATTAGCTAATCTCTTCCCTGTTTGGGGTAACATTAGCTAATCTCTTCCCTGTTAGGGGTAACATTAGCGTATCTCTTCCCTGTTAGGGGTAACATTAGCAGATATCTTCCTTGTTAGGGGTAACATTAGCGTATCTCTTCCCTGTTAGGGGTAACATTAGCGTATCTCTTCCCTGTTAGGGGTAACATTAGCGTATCTCTTCCCTGTTAGGGGTAACATTAGCGTATCTCTTCCCTGTTAGGGGTAACATTAGCGTATCTCTTCCCTGTTAGGGGTAACATTAGCAGATATCTTCCCTGTTAGGGGTAACATTAGCGTATCTCTTCCCTGTTAGGGGTAACATTAGCGTATCTCTTCCCTGTTAGGGGTAACATTAGCGTATCTCTTCCCTGTTAGGGGTAACATTAGCGTATCTCTTCCCTGTTAGGCCTAACATTAGCATATCTCTTCCCTGTTAGGGGTAACATTAGCTAATCTCTTCCCTGTTAGGGGTAACATTAGCTAATCTCTTCCCTGTTTGGGGTAACATTAGCTAATCTCTTCCCTGTTAGGGGTAACATTAGCGTATCTCTTCCCTGTTAGGGGTAACATTAGCGTATGTCTTCCCTGTTAGGGGTAACATTAGCGTATCTCTTCCCTGTTAGGGGTAACATTAGCGTATCTCTTCCCTGTTAGGGGTAACATTAGCATATCTCTTCCCTGTTAGGGGTAACATTAGCTAATCTCTTCCCTGTTTGGGGTAACATTAGCTAATCTCTTCCCTGTTAGGGGTAACATTAGCTAATCTCTTCCCTGTTAGGGGTAACATTAGCTAATCTCTTCCCTGTTAGGCCTAACATTAGCTAATCTCTTCCCTGTTTGGGGTAACATTAGCTAATCTCTTCCCTGTTAGGGGTAACATTAGCGTATCTCTTCCCTGTTAGGGGTAACATTAGCTAATCTCTTCCCTGTTAGGGGTAACATTAGCGTATCTCTTCCCTGTTAGGGGTAACATTAGCTAATCTCTTCCCTGTTAGGGGTAACATTAGCTAATCTCTTCCCTGTTAGGGGTAACATTAGCTAATCTCTTCCCTGTTAGGCCTAACATTAGCATATCTCTTCCCTGTTAAGGGTAACATTAGCTAATCTCTTCCCTCTTAGGCCTAACATGAGCTAATCTCTTCCCTGTTAGGCCTAACATTAGCGTATCTCTTCCCTGTTAGGGGTAACATTAGCTAATCTCTTCCCTGTTTGGGGTAACATTAGCTAATCTCTTCCCTGTTAGGGGTAACATTAGCTAATCTCTTCCCTGTTAGGGGTAACATTAGCTAATCTCTTCCCTGTTAGGCCTAACATTAGCGTATCTCTTCCCTGTTAGGCCTAACATTAGCGTATCTCTTCCCTGTTAGGGGTAACATTAGCTAATCTCTTCCCTGTTAGGGGTAACATTAGCAAATCTCTTCCCTGTTAGGGGTAACATTAGCAAATCTCTTCCCTGTTAGGGGTAACATTAGCGTATCTCTTCCCTGTTTGGGGTAACATTAGCTAATCTCTTCTCTGTTAGGGGTAACATTAGCTAATCTCATCCCTGTTAGGGGTAACATTAGCGTATCTCTTCCATGTTAGGGGTAACATTAGCGTATCTCTTCCCTGTTAGGGGTAACATTAGCGTATCTCTTCCCTGTTAGGGGTAACATTAGCTGAGAAAACAGACTACCTACAGTGGTAGTTAGTGTTTTTTAATAACTGTCTGAGGAAACAGACTACCTACAGTGGTAGTTAGTGTTTTTTAATAACTGTCTGAGGAAACAGACTACCTACAGTGGTAGTTAGTGTTTTTTAATAACTGTCTGAGGAAACAGTGGGATCTTACTGGGAGACACACAGGGATCTGATTGGCTGACATGTCGGAAGCCTGTGTTCCGATGCGAAGCTCGGCTCCACCTAGTCAGGTGGTCTGTTCCATCATTAGGTTAATACAATTCAGGACTAACGTTTGTTGTTTTGGTGTCAGACTCTTCCATCGTTAGGTTAACACCATTCAGGACTAGGAGAGGGCTAGCTGTTATGATGTTGTTTGAATTAAAGGTTTGGGAGAGGAGAGGACTCGCTGCTGGGTTAGGGTTGGGAGAGGAGAGGACTAACTGCTGGGTTAGTGTTGGGAGAGGAGAGGACTAGCTGTTGGGTTAGTGTTGGGAGAGGGCTAACTGCTGGGTTAGTGTTGGGAGAGGAGAGGACTAACTGTTGGGTTAGTGTTGGGAGAGGGCTAACTGCTGGGTTAGTGTTGGGAGAGGAGAGGACTAACTGCTGGGTTAGTGTTGGGAGAGGAGAGGACTAACTGTTGGGTTAGTGTTGGGAGAGGAGAGGACTAACTGTTGGGTTAGTGTTGGGAGAGGAGAGGACTAACTGTTGGATTAGTGTTGGGACAGGAGAGGACTAACTGTTGGGTTAGTGTTGGGAGAGGAGAGGACTAACTGTTGGGTTAGTGTTGGGAGAGGAGAGGACTAACTGTTGGGTTAGTGTTGGGAGAGATGAGGCCTAACACTTTGGTTAGTATTGGGAGAGGAGAGGACTAACTGCTGGGTTAGTGTTGGGAGAGGAGAGGGCTAACTGCTGGGTTAGTGTTGGGAGAAGAGAGGACTAACTGCTGGGTTAGTGTTGGGAGAGGAGAGGACTAACTGTTGGGTTAGTGTTGGGAGAGGAGAGGAGAGGACTAACTGTTGGGTTAGTGTTGGGAGAGGAGAGGAGAGGACTGACTGTTGAGTTAGCGTTGGGAGAGGAGAGGACTAACACTTTGGTTAGCGTTGGGAGAGGAGAGGACTAACTGTTGGGTTAGTGTTGGGAGAGGAGAGGGCTAACTGCTGGGTTAGTGTTGGGAGAGGAGAGGACTAACTGTTGGGTTAGTGTTGGGAGAGGAGAAGGCTAACTGTTGGGTTAGTGTTGGGAGAGGACTAACTGTTGGGTTAGTGTTGGGATAGGAGAGGACTAACTGTTGGGTTAGTGTTGGGAGAGGAGAGGACTAACTGTTGGGTTAGTGTTGGGAGAGGAGAGGATTAACTGTTGGGTTAGTGTTGGGATAGGAGAGGACTAACTGTTGGGTTAGTGTTGGGAGAGGAGAGGACTAACTGTTGGGTTAGCGTTGGGAGAGGAGAGGACTAACTGTTGGGTTAGTGTTGGGAGAGGAGAGGACTAACTGTTGGGTTAGTGTTGGGAGAGGAGAGGACTAACTGTTGGGTTAGTGTTGGGAGAGGAGAGGACTAACTGTTTGGTTAGCGTTGGGAGAGGAGAGGACTAACTGTTGGGTTAGCGTTGGGAGAGGAGAGGACTAACACTTTGGTTAGGGTTGGGAGAGGAGAGGACTAACTGTTGGGTTAGCGTTGGGAGAGGAGAGGGCTAACTGTTGGGTTAGTGTTGGGAGAGGAGAGGGCTAACTGTTGGGTTAGTGTTGGGAGAGGAGAGGAGAGGGCTAACTGTTGGGTTAGTGTTGGGAGAGGAGAGGGCTAACTGCTGGGTTAGTGTTGGGAGAGGAGAGGGCTAACTGCTGGGTTAGTGTTGGGAGAGGAGAGGACTAACTGCTGGGTTAGTGTTGGGAGAGGAGAGGACTAACTGCTGGGTTAGTGTTGGGAGAGAAGAGGACTAACTGTTGGGTTAGTGTTGGGAGAGGAGAGGACTCACTGCTGGGTTAGTGTTGGGAGAGGAGAGGACTCACTGTTGGGTTAGTGTTGGGAGAGGTGAGGACTAACTGTTGGGTTAGTGTTGGGAGAGGACTAACTGTTGGGTTAGTGTTGGGAGAGGAGAGGACTAACTGTTGGGTTAGCGTTGGGAGAGGAGAGGACTAACACTTTGGTTAGTGTTGGGAGAGGAGAGGACTAACTGTTGGGTTAGTGTTGGGAGAGGAGAGGACTAACACTTTGGTTAGTGTTGGGAGAGGAGAGGACTAACTGTTGGGTTAGTGTTGGGAGAGGAGAGGACTAACACTTTGGTTAGTGTTGGGAGAGGAGAGGGCTAACTGTTGGGTTAGTGTTGGGAGAGGAGAGGGCTAACTGCTGGGTTAGTGTTGGGAGAGGAGAGGACTAACTGCTGGGTTATTGTTGGGAGAGGAGAGGACTAACTGCTGGGTTAGTGTTGGGAGAGGAGAGGACTAACTGTTGGGTTAGTGTTGGGAGAGGAGAGGACTAACTGTTGGGTTAGTGTTGGGAGAGGAGAGGGCTATCTGCTGGGTTAGTGTTGGGAGAGGAGAGGACTAACTGTTGGGTTAGTGTTGGGGAGGAGAGGACTAACTGTTGGGTTAGTGGTGGGAGAGGTGAGGACTAACTGTTGGGTTAGTGTTGGGAGAGGAGAGGACTAACTGTTGGGTTAGTGTTGGGAGAGGAGAGGACTAACACTTTGGTTAGTGTTGGGAGAGGAGAGGACTAACACTTTGGTTAGTGTTGGGAGAGGAGAGGACTAACTGTTGGGTTAGTGTTGGGAGAGGACTGACTGTTGAGTTAGCGTTGGGAGAGGAGAGGACTAACACTTTGGTTAGCGTTGGGAGAGGAGAGGACTAATTGTTGGGTTAGTGTTGGGAGAGGAGAGGGCTAACTGCTGGGTTAGTGTTGGGAGAGGAGAGGACTAACTGTTGGGTTAGTGTTGGGAGAGGAGAAGGCTAACTGTTGGGTTAGTGTTGGGAGAGGACTAACTGTTGGGTTAGTGTTGGGATAGGAGAGGACTAACTGTTGGGTTAGTGTTGGGAGAGGAGAGGACTAACTGTTGGGTTAGTGTTGGGAGAGGAGAGGATTAACTGTTGGGTTAGTGTTGGGATAGGAGAGGACTAACTGTTGGGTTAGTGTTGGGAGAGGAGAGGACTAACTGTTGGGTTAGCGTTGGGAGAGGAGAGGACTAACTGTTGGGTTAGTGTTGGGAGAGGAGAGGACTAACTGTTGGGTTAGTGTTGGGAGAGGAGAGGACTAACTGTTTGGTTAGCATTGGGAGAGGAGAGGACTAACTGTTGGGTTAGCGTTGGGAGAGGAGAGGACTAACACTTTGGTTAGGGTTGGGAGAGGAGAGGACTAACTGTTGGGTTAGCGTTGGGAGAGGAGAGGGCTTACTGTTGGGTTAGTGTTGGGAGAGGAGAGGGCTAACTGTTGGGTTAGTGTTGGGAGAGGAGAGGAGAGGGCTAACTGTTGGGTTAGTGTTGGGAGAGGAGAGGGCTAACTGCTGGGTTAGTGTTGGGAGAGGAGAGGGCTAACTGCTGGGTTAGTGTTGGGAGAGGAGAGGACTAACTGCTGGGTTAGTGTTGGGAGAGGAGAGGACTAACTGCTGGGTTAGTGTTGGGAGAGAAGAGGACTAACTGTTGGGTTAGTGTTGGGAGAGGAGAGGACTCACTGCTGGGTTAGTGTTGGGAGAGGAGAGGACTCACTGTTGGGTTAGTGTTGGGAGAGGTGAGGACTAACTGTTGGGTTAGTGTTGGGAGAGGACTAACTGTTGGGTTAGTGTTGGGAGAGGAGAGGACTAACTGTTTGGTTAGCGTTGGGAGAGGAGAGGACTAACACTTTGGTTAGTGTTGGGAGAGGAGAGGACTAACTGTTGGGTTAGTGTTGGGAGAGGAGAGGACTAACACTTTGGTTAGTGTTGGGAGAGGAGAGGACTAACTGTTGGGTTAGTGTTGGGAGAGGAGAGGACTAACACTTTGGTTAGTGTTGGGAGAGGAGAGGGCTAACTGTTGGGTTAGTGTTGGGAGAGGAGAGGGCTAACTGCTGGGTTAGTGTTGGGAGAGGAGAGGACTAACTGCTGGGTTATTGTTGGGAGAGGAGAGGACTAACTGCTGGGTTAGTGTTGGGAGAGGAGAGGACTAACTGTTGGGTTAGTGTTGGGAGAGGACTAACTGTTGGGTTAGTGTTGGGAGAGGAGAGGGCTATCTGCTGGGTTAGTGTTGGGAGAGGAGAGGACTAACTGTTGGGTTAGTGTTGGGGAGGAGAGGACTAACTGTTGGGTTAGTGTTGGGAGAGGTGAGGACTAACTGTTGGGTTAGTGTTGGGAGAGGAGAGGACTAACTGTTGGGTTAGTGTTGGGAGAGGAGAGGACTAACACTTTGGTTAGTGTTGGGAGAGGAGAGGACTAACACTTTGGTTAGTGTTGGGAGAGGAGAGGACTAACTGTTGGGTTAGTGTTGGGAGAGGACTAACTGTTGGGTTAGTGTTGGGAGAGGAGAGGACTAACTGTTGGGTTAGCGTTGGGAGAGGAGAGGACTAACACTTTGGTTAGTGTTGGGAGAGGAGAGGACTAACTGTTGGGTTAGTGTTGGGAGAGGAGAGGATTAACACTTTGGTTAGTGTTGGGAGAGGAGAGGACTAACTGTTGGGTTAGTGTTGGGAGAGGAGAGGACTAACACTTTGGTTAGTGTTGGGAGAGGAGAGGGCTAACTGCTGGGTTAGTGTTGGGAGAGGAGAGGGCTAACTGCTGGGTTAGTGTTGGGAGAGGAGAGGACTAACTGCTGGGTTAGTGTTGGGAGAGGAGAGGACTAACTGCTGGGTTAGTGTTGGGAGAGGAGAGGACTAACTGTTGGGTTAGTGTTGGGAGAGGACTAACTGTTGGGTTAGTGTTGGGAGAGGAGAGGACTAACTGTTGGGTTAGCGTTGGGAGAGGAGAGGACTAACACTTTGGTTAGTGTTGGGAGAGGAGAGGACTAACTGTTGGGTTAGTGTTGGGAGAGGAGAGGACTAACACTTTGGTTAGTGTTGGGAGAGGAGAGGACTAACACTTTGGTTAGTGTTGGGAGAGGAGAGGGCTAACTGTTGGGTTAGTGTTGGGAGAGGAGAGGGCTAACTGCTGGGTTAGTGTTGGGAGAGGAGAGGACTAACTGCTGGGTTAGTGTTGGGAGAGGAGAGGACTAACTGCTGGGTTAGTGTTGGGAGAGGAGAGGACTAACTGTTGGGTTAGTGTTGGGAGAGGAGAGGACTAACTGTTGGGTTAGTGTTGGGAGAGGAGAGGGCTATCTGCTGGGTTAGTGTTGGGAGAGGAGAGGACTAACTGTTGGGTTAGTGTTGGGGAGGAGAGGACTAACTGTTGGGTTAGTGTTGGGAGAGGTGAGGACTAACTGTTGGGTTAGTGTTGGGAGAGGAGAGGACTAACTGTTGGGTTAGTGTTGGGAGAGGAGAGGACTAACACTTTGGTTAGTGTTGGGAGAGGAGAGGACTAACACTTTGGTTAGTGTTGGGAGAGGAGAGGACTAACACTTTGGTTAGTGTTGGGAGAGGAGAGGACTAACTGCTGGGTTAGTGTTGGGAGAGGAGAGGGCTAACTGTTGGGTTAGTGTTGGGGGAGGAGAGGACTAACTGTTGGGTTAGTTTTGGGAGAAGAGAGGACTAACAGTTGGGTTAGTGTTGGGAGAGGAGAGGACTAACTGTTGGGTTAGTGTTGGGAGAGGAGAGGACTAACTGCTGGGTTAGTGTTGGGAGAGGAGAGGGCTAACTGTTGGGTTAGTGTTGGGAGAGGAGAGGGCTAACTGTTGGGTTAGTGTTGGGAGAGGAGAGGACTAACTGTTGGGTTAGCGTTGGGAGAAGAGAGGACTAACACTTTGGTTAGTGTTGGGAGAGGAGAGGACTAACTGTTGGGTTAGTGTTGGGAGAGGAGAGGGCTAACTGCTGGGTTAGTGTTGGGAGAGGAGAGGACTAACTGCTGGGTTAGTGTTGGGAGAGGAGAGGACTAACTGCTGGGTTAGTGTTGGGAGAGGAGAGGACTAACTGTTGGGTTAGTGTTGGGAGAGGAGAGGACTGACTGTTGAGTTAGCATTGGGAGAGGAGAGGACTAACTGTTTGGTTAGTGTTGGGAGAGGAGAGGACTAACTGTTGGGTTAGTGTTGGGAGAGGAGAGGACTAACTGTTGGGTTAGTGTTGGGAGAGGAGAGGACTAACTGCTGGGTTAGTGTTGGGAGAGGAGAGGGCTAACTGTTGGGTTAGTGTTGGGAGAGGAGAGGACTAACTGTTGGGTTAGCGTTGGGAGAAGAGAGGACTAACACTTTGGTTAGTGTTGGGAGAGGAGAGGACTAACTGTTGGGTTAGCGTTGGGAGAGGAGAGGACTAACTGTTGGGTTAGTGTTGGGAGAGGAGAGGACTAACTGTTGGGTTAGCGTTGGGAGAAGAGAGGACTAACTGTTGGGTTAGTGTTGGGAGAGGACTAACACTTGGGTTAGTGTTGGGAGAGGAAAGGACTCGCTGCTGGGTTAGGGTTGGGAGAGGAGAGGAGAGGACTAACACTTGGGTTAGCGTTGGGAGAGGAGAGGACTAACTGTTGGGTTAGTGTTGGGAGAGGACTAACACTTGGGTTAGTGTTGGGAGAGGAGAGGACTCGCTGCTGGGTTAGGGTTGGGAGAGGAGAGGAGAGGACTAACTGTTGGGTTAGTGTTGTGAGAGGAGAGGACTAACTGTTGGGTTAGTGTTGGGAGAGGAGAGGACTAACTGTTGGGTTAGTGTTGGGAGAGGAGAGGACTAACTGTTGGGTTAGTGTTGGGAGAGGAGAGGACTAACTGTTGGGTTAGTGTTGGGAGAGGAGAGGACTAACTGCTGGGTTAGTGTTGGGAGAGGAGAGGACTAACTGCTGGGTTAGTGTTGGGAGAGGAGAGGACTAACTGCTGGGTTAGTGTTGGGAGAGGGGAGGACTAACTGCTGGGTTAGTGTTGGGAGAGAAGAGGACTAACTGTTGGGTTAGTGTTGGGAGAGGAGAGGACTAACTGTTGGGTTAGTGTTGGGAGAGGAGAGGACTAACACTTTGGTTAGTGTTGGGAGAGGAGAGGACTAACACTTTGGTTAGTGTTGGGAGAGGAGAGGACTAACACTTTGGTTAGTGTTAGGAGAGGACTAACTGTTGGGTTAGTGTTGGGAGAGGTGAGGACTAACTGTTGGGTTAGTGTTGGGAGAGGTGAGGACTAACTGTTGGGTTAGTGTTGGGAGAGGAGAGGACTAACTGTTGGGTTAGTGTTAGGAGAGGACTAACTGTTGGGTTAGTGTTGGGAGAGGAGAGGACTAACTGTTGGGTTAGTGTTGGGAGAGGAGAGGACTAACACTTTGGTTAGTGTTGGGAGAGGAGAGGACTAACACTTTGGTTAGTGTTGGGAGAGGAGAGGACTAACACTTTGGTTAGTGTTAGGAGAGGACTAACTGTTGGGTTAGTGTTGGGAGAGGTGAGGACTAACTGTTGGGTTAGTGTTGGGAGAGGAGAGGACTAACTGCTGGGTTAGTGTTGGGAGAGGAGAGGACTAACTGTTGGGTTAGTGTTGGGAGAGGAGAGGACTAACTGTTGGGTTAGTGTTGGGAGAGGACTAATTGCTGGGTTAGTGTTGGGAGAGGAGAGGGCTAACTGTTGGGTTAGTGTTGGGAGAGGAGAGGACTAACTGTTGGGTTAGTGTTGGGAGAGGAGAGGACTAACAGTTGGGTTAGTGTTGGGAGAGGAGAGGACTAACTGTTGGGTTAGTGTTGGGAGAGGAGAGGACTAACTGTTGGGTTAGTGTTGGGAGAGGAGAGGACTAACTGCTGGGTTAGTGTTGGGAGAGGAGAGGGCTAACTGTTGGGTTAGTGTTGGGAGAGGAGAGGACTAACTGTTGGGTTAGCGTTGGGAGAAGAGAGGACTAACACTTTGGTTAGTGTTGGGAGAGGAGAGGACTAACTGTTGGGTTAGTGTTGGGAGAGGAGAGGGCTAACTGCTGGTTTAGTGTTGGGAGAGGAGAGGACTAACTGCTGGGTTAGTGTTGGGAGAGGAGAGGACTAACTGCTGGGTTAGTGTTGGGAGAGGAGAGGACTAACTGTTGGGTTAGTGTTGGGAGAGGAGAGGACTGACTGTTGAGTTAGCATTGGGAGAGGAGAGGACTAACTGTTGGGTTAGTGTTGGGAGAGGAGAGGACTAACTGTTGGGTTAGTGTTGGGAGAGGAGAGGACTAACTGTTGGGTTAGTGTTGGGAGAGGAGAGGACTAACTGTTGGGTTAGTGTTGGGAGAGGAGAGGACTAACTGCTGGGTTAGTGTTGGGAGAGGAGAGGGCTAACTGTTGGGTTAGTGTTGGGAGAGGAGAGGACTAACTGTTGGGTTAGCGTTGGGAGAAGAGAGGACTAACACTTTGGTTAGTGTTGGGAGAGGAGAGGACTAACTGTTGGGTTAGTGTTGGGAGAGGAGAGGGCTAACTGCTGGGTTAGTGTTGGGAGAGGAGAGGGCTAACTGCTGGGTTAGTGTTGGGAGAGGAGAGGACTAACTGCTGGGTTAGTGTTGGGAGAGGAGAGAACTAACTGCTGGGTTAGTGTTGGGAGAGGAGAGGACTAACTGTTGGGTTAGTGTTGGGAGAGGAGAGGACTGACTGTTGAGTTAGCGTTGGGAGAGGAGAGGACTAACTGTTGGGTTAGTGTTGGGAGAAGAGAGGACTAACTGTTGGGTTAGTGTTGGGAGAGGAGAGGACTAACTGTTGGGTTAGTGTTGGGAGAGGAGAGGACTAACTGCTGGGTTAGTGTTGGGAGAGGAGAGGGCTAACTGTTGGGTTAGTGTTGGGAGAGGAGAGGACTAACTGTTGGGTTAGCGTTGGGAGAAGAGAGGACTAACACTTTGGTTAGTGTTGGGAGAGGAGAGGACTAACTGTTGGGTTAGCGTTGGGAGAGGAGAGGACTAACTGTTGGGTTAGTGTTGGGAGAGGAGAGGACTAACTGTTGGGTTAGCGTTGGGAGAAGAGAGGGCTAACTGTTGGGTTAGTGTTGGGAGAGGACTAACACTTGGGTTAGTGTTGGGAGAGGAGAGGACTCGCTGCTGGGTTAGGGTTGGGAGAGGAGAGGAGAGGACTAACACTTGGGTTAGCGTTGGGAGAGGAGAGGACTAACTGTTGGGTTAGTGTTGGGAGAGGACTAACACTTGGGTTAGTGTTGGGAGAGGAGAGGACTCGCTGCTGGGTTAGGGTTGGGAGAGGAGAAGGCTAACTGTTGGGTTAGTGTTGTGAGAGGAGAGGACTAACTGTTGGGTTAGTGTTGGGAGAGGAGAGGACTAAGTGTTGGGTTAGTGTTGGGAGAGGAGAGGACTAACTGTTGGGTTAGTGTTGGGAGAGGAGAGGACTAACTGTTGGGTTAGTGTTGGGAGAGGAGAGGACTAACTGTTGGGTTAGTGTTGGGAGAGGAGAGGACTAACTGTTGGGTTAGTGTTGGGAGAGGAGAGGACTAACTGCTGGGTTAGTGTTGGGAGAGGAGAGGACTAACTGTTGGGTTAGTGTTGGGAGAGGAGAGGACTAACTGTTGGGTTAGTGTTGGGAGAGGAGGGGGCTAACTGTTGGGTTAGGGTTGGTAGAGGAGAGGGCTAACTGTTGGGTTAGTGTTGGGAGAGGAGAGGGCTAACTGTTGGGTTAGTGTTGGGAGAGGTGAGGACTAACTGTTGGGTTAGTGTTGGGAGAGTAGAGGACTAACTGTTGGGTTAGTGTTGGGAGAGGAGGGGGCTAACTGTTGGGTTAGGGTTGGTAGAGGAGAGGGCTAACTGTTGGGTTAGTGTTGGGAGAGGAGAGGACTAACTGTTGGGTTAGTGTTGGGAGAGGAGAGGACTAACTGTTGGGTTAGTGTTGGGAGAGGAGAGGACTAACTGTTGGGTTAGTGTTGGGAGAGGAGGGGGCTAACTGTTGAGTTAGGGTTGGTAGAGGAGAGGGCTAACTGTTGGGTTAGTGCTGGGAGAGGAGAGGACTAACTGTTGGGTTAGGGTTGGTAGAGGAGGGGGCTAACTGTTGGGTTAGGGTTGGTAGAGGAGAGGGCTAACTGTTGGGTTAGGGTTGGTAGAGGAGGGGGCTAACTGTTGGGTTAGGGTTGGTAGAGGAGGGGGCTAACTGTTGGGTTAGGGTTGGTAGAGGAGAGGACTAACTGTTGGGTTAGTGTTGGGAGAGGAGAGGACTAACTGTTGGGTTAGGGTTGGTAGAGGAGGGGGCTAACTGTTGGGTTAGTGTTGGTAGAGGAGAGGACTAACTGTTGGGTTAGTGTTGGGAGAGGAGAGGACTAACTGTTGGGTTAGGGTTGGTAGAGGAGAGGGCTAACTGTTGGGTTAGGGTTGGTAGAGGAGGGGGCTAACTGTTGGGTTAGTGTTGGGAGAGGAGAGGACTAACTGTTGGGTTAGGGTTGGTAGAGGAGGGGGCTAACTGTTGGGTTAGGGTTGGTAGAGGAGGGGGCTAACTGTTGGGTTAGTGTTGGGAGAGGAGAGGGCTAACTGTTGGGTTAGGGTTGGTAGAGGAGGGGGCTAACTGTTGGGTTAGGGTTGGTAGAGGGTGTTGGGAGAGAACTAGCCCAGACAAGTCTCTCCTTGACAGACTCACTGCGACCGCCTACCTACCTGTCATCATTCACAACACAACACCTTCGACAGGACAGAACATGACTGGACAGGTGCTTAGTAATAACCCCATGCTCCCAGGGTGTGTGTATCATCACTCACAAAACTCTCAGGGTCTCTTCTCTTTACAAAACCTACATACGGGTTGGTTGTTTAGCATCAACACCTAAAGACTTATTATAATGGAATCCAGCCCAGTTGAGTAGCTAGCACACAGACACCAGGCCTGTCGTTATTATAATGGAATCCAGCCCAGGTTGAGTAGCTAGCACACAGACATCAGGCCTGTCGTTATTATAATGGAATCCAGCCCAGGTTGAGTAGCTAGCACACAAACATCAGGCCTGTCGTTATTATAATGGAATCCAGCCCATGTTGAGTAGCTAGCACACAGACATCAGGCCTGTCGTTATTATAATGGAATCCAGCCCAGGTTGAGTAGCTAGCACACAGGCATCAGGCCTGTCGTTATTATAATGGAATCCAGCCCAGTTGAGTAGCTAGCACACAGACATCAGGCCTGTCGTTATTATAATGGAATCCAGCCCAGGTTGAGTAGCTAGCACACAGGCATCAGGCCTGTCGTTATTATAATGGAATCCAGCCCAGGTTGAGTAGCTTGCACACAGACATCAGGCCTGTCATTATTATAATGGAATCCAGCCCATGTTGAGTAGCTAGCACACAGACATCAGGCCTGTCGTTATTATAATGGAATCCAGCCCAGGTTGAGTAGCTAGCACACAGACATCAGGCCTGTCATTATTATAATGGAATCCAGCCCATGTTGAGTAGCTAGCACACAGACATCAGGCCTGTCGTTATTATAATGGAATCCAGCCCAGGTTGAGTAGCTAGCACACAGGCATCAGGCCTGTCGTTATTATAATGGAATCCAGCCCAGTTGAGTAGCTAGCACACAGACATCAGGCCTGTCGTTATTATAATGGAATCCAGCCCAGGTTGAGTAGCTAGCACACAGGCATCAGGCCTGTCGTTATTATAATGGAATCCAGCCCAGGTTGAGTAGCTAGCACACAGACATCAGGCCTGTCGTTATTATAATGGAATCCAGCCCAGGTTGAGTAGCTAGCACACAGGCATCAGGCCTGTCGTTATTATAATGGAATCCAGCCCAGGTTGAGTAGCTAGCACACAGACATCAGGCCTGTCGTTATTATAATGGAATCCAGCCCATGTTGAGTAGCTAGCACACACACATCAGGCCTGTCGTTATTATAATGGAATCCAGCCCAGGTTGAGTAGCTAGCACACAGACATCAGGCCTGTCGTTATTATAATGGAATCCAGCCCAGGTTGAGTAGCTAGCACACAGACATCAGGCCTGTCGTTATTATAATGGAATCCAGCCCAGGTTGAGTAGCTAGCACACAGACATCAGGCCTGTCGTTATTATAATGGAATCCAGCCCAGGTTGAGTAGCTAGCACACAGACATCAGGCCTATGTTTCAGACTGAACATATGGTAGTGTTTAAAATTTTAATCACTTCAATCCCCTTAGAGGGTTGGCAATTGTCTTTTCTGGGGCAGCTAAATCGTGTGTGTGTGTGTGTGTGTGTGTGTGTATGTGTGTGTGTGTGTGTGTGTGTGTGTGTGTGTGTGTGTGTGTGTGTGTGTGTGTGTGTGTGTGTGTGTGTGTGTGTGTGTGTGTGTGTGTGTGTGTTTACAGTTGTCAAAGACAGGTGCCTCTAAGGATCACTCAGATTATATTTATAGAATATTTACAGAGGAGGATGGAGGAGGAGAATAAGAAGAGAGGAAGAAGAGGGGGAGAAGGAGGAGAGAGAGAGATGAGGGAGGAGGATGAAGAGGAAAGAGAGGGAGAGGAGGAGAGAGGAATAGGAGAGAGAGGAGAGAGGAGTAGGAGAGTAAGAAGAAGAGGAGGAAAGAAGAGGAGGCACTGTTGATCAAACTCCACACCTCTCAGCAGGATGAGGAGGAGAGAAAGGAGGAGGGAGGAAAGAGGAGGAGGAGATTGAAGTTGGAGGGGAAGAATAAGAAGAGGAGGAGAGAAGCGGATGAAGGAGGAGAGAGGAGGCAGTGTTGATCAATCTCCACACCCCTCAGGAGGATGAGGAGGTTGAGAAAGGAGGAGGGAGGAAAGAGGAGGGAGGAGGAGAGAGGAGGCAGTGTTGATCAATCTGCACACCTCTCAGGAGGATGGAACACATAACTTTCTCATTCTAGCGTCTTCCTGAAGCCTGACAGTTGGAATAATCTTGACTTTAATAAAAACACCTCAATGGACTGTTTTCTAATGGGTGATTTGAGTTTAACTGTCAAAAACAATGAATATGTTGAACTATGAGGGTTTTTAAAATAGTTTTTTATATTTGCAAAACATAAATTAATTGTCAGAACAATATTTTTAAAGACAGTTAGATAACATTTAATTATTTCAGAGGACAGTTGTTTTTTTGGGAATGTGTCTCCTGAAAAAAAAAAAAAACTCAGTCAGGATATAGTCTAGGAACCTTAATCTGTCATAGATCTAACACTCCCAAACTCAGTCAGGATATAGTCTAGGAACCTTAATCTGTCATAGATCTAACACTCCCAAACTCAGTCAGGATATAGTCTAGGAACCTTAATCTGTCATAGATCTAACACTCCCAAACTCAGTCAGGATATAGTCTAGGAACCTTAATCTGTCATAGATCTAACACTCCCAAACTCAGTCAGAATATAGTCTAGGAACCTTAATCTGTCATAGATCTAACACTCCCAAACTCAGTCAGGATATAGTCTAGGAACCTTAATCTGTCATAGATCTAACACTCCCAAACTCAGTCAGAATATAGTCTAGGAACCTTAATCTGTCATGGATAAAACACTCCCAAAGTCTCCAGCAGCACCTGCAGTATTGAGGTGTAGAACTACTGGTACACCACTAACTACTATCTAACCCCTGTCTCACCCTTGTCTCAACCCCTTGTCTCACCCCCTTGTCTCACCCCCTTGTCTCAACCCCTTGTCTCAACCCCTTGTCTCAACCCCTTGTCTCAACCCCTTGTCTCAACCCCTTGTCTCAACCCCTTGTCTCAACCCCTTGTCTAAACCCCTGTCTAAACCCCTGTCTAAACCCCTGTCTAAACCCCTGTCTAAACCCCTTGTCTCTACCCCTGTCTCAACCCCTTGTCTCACCCTTGTCTCAACCCCGTGTCTCACCCTTGTCTCAACCCCTTGTCTCAACCCCTGTCTAAACCCCTTTTCTCAACCCCTGTCTCACCCCTTAGCTCACCCCCTGTCTCACCCCCTGTCTCAACCCCTTGTCTCAAACCCTTGTCTCAACCCCTGTCTCAACCCTTGTCTCAACCCTTGTCTCAACCCCTTGTCTAAACCCCTTGTCTCAACCCCTGTCTCAACCCCTGTCTAAACCCCTGTCTCACCCCCTGTCTAAACCCCTGTCTAAACCCCTGTCTAAACCCCTGTCTAAACCCCTGTCTCACCCCCTGTCTCACCCCCTGTCTCACCCCCTGTCTCACCCCCTGTCTAAACCCCTGTCTAAACCCCTGTCTCACCCCCTGTCTCACCCCCTGTCTCACCCCCTGTCTCACCCCCTGTCTCACCCCCTGTCTCAACCCCTGTCTCAACCCCTGTCTAAACCCCTGTCTCAACCCCTGTCTAAACCCCTGTCTCAACCCCTGTCTCAAACCCTGTCTAACCCCCAGTCTCACCCTTGTCTCAACCCCTGTCTCACCCCCTGTCTCACCCCCTGTCTAAACCCCCTGTCTAAACCCCCTGTCTCACCCCCTGTCTCTTCCCCTGTCTCTTCCCCTGTCTAAACCCCTGTCTCACCCCCTGTCTTACCCCCAGTCTCACCCCCAGTCTAAACCCCAGTCTCACCCCCAGTCTCACCCCCTGTCTCTACCCCCTGTCTAAACCCCAGTCTCACCCCCAGTCTCACCCCCAGTCTCACCCCCTGTCTCACCCCCAGTCTCACCCCCAGTCTCACCCCCAGTCTCACCCCCAGTCTCACCCCCAGTCTAAACCCCAGTCTCACCCCCAGTCTCAACCCCTGTCTCAACCCCTGTCTCAACCCCTGTCTCACCCCCTGTCTAAACCCCAGTCTAAACCCCAGTCTCACCCCCTGTCTAAACCCCAGTCTCATCCCCTGTCTAAACCCCAGTCTTACCCCTTGTCTCACCCCCTGTCTCACCCCCTGTCTCAACCCCTGTCTCACCCCCTTGTCTCAAGCCCTTGTCTCAACCCCTGTCTCAACCCCTTGTCTCAACCTCTGTCTCAACCCCTTGTCTCAACCTCTGTCTAAACCCCTTGTCTAAACCCCTTGTCTAAACCCCTTGTCTAAACCCCTTGTCTAAACCCCTTGTCTAAACCCCCTGTCTCACCCCCTGTCTAAACCCCTGTCTCAACCCCTGTCTCAACCCCTGTCTCAACCCCTGTCTCAACCCCTTGTCTCAACCCCTTGTCTCAACCCCTTGTCTCAACCCCTTGTCTCAACCCCTTGTCTCAACCCCTTGTCTCAACCCCTTGTCTCAACTTCTGTTTCAACCCCTGTCTCAACCCCTTGTCTCAACCCCTTGTCTCAACCCTTGTCTCAACCCTTGTCTCAACCTCTGTTTCAACCCCTTGTCTCAACCCCTTGTCTCAACCCCTTGTCTCAACCCCTTGTCTCAACCCCTTGTCTCAACCCCTTGTCTCAACCCCTTGTCTCAACCCCTTGTCTCAACTTCTGTTTCAACCCCTTGTCTCAACCCCTTGTCTCAACCCCTTGTCTCAACCCCTTGTCTCAACCCCTTGTCTCAACCCCTTGTCTCAACCCCTCGTCTCAACCCCTTGTCTCAACCCCTCGTCTCAACCCCTCGTCTCGACCCCTCGTCTCGACCCCTCGTCTCGACCCTTGTCTCGACCCCTGTCTCGACCCTTGTCTCAACCCTTGTCTCAACCCTTGTCTCAACCCTTGTCTCAACCCCTTGTCTCAACCTCGGTCTCAACCCCTTGTCTCAACCCTTGTTTCAACCCTTGTTTCAACCCTTGTTTCAACCCTTGTCTCAACCCCTTGTCTCAACCTCTGTCTCAACCCCTTGTCTCAACCCCTTGTCTCAACCCCTTGTCTCAACCCCTTGTCTCAACCCCTTGTCTCAACCCCTTGTCTCAACCCCTTGTCTCAACCCCTTGTCTCAACCCTTGTCTCAACCCTTGTCTCAACCCCTTGTCTCAACCCTTGTCTCAACCCCTTGTCTCAACCCTTGTCTCAACCCTTGTCTCAACCCCTTGTCTCAACCCTTGTCTCAACCCCTTGTCTCAACCCTTGTCTCAACCCCTTGTCTCAACCCCTTGTCTCAACCCCTTGTCTCAACCCCTTGTCTCAACCCCTTGTCTCAACCCCTTGTCTCAACCCCTTGTCTCAACCCCTTGTCTCAACCTCTGTTTCAACCCCTTGTCTCAACCCTTGTCTCGACCCCTGTCTCACCCCCTTTTCTCAACCCCTTGTCTCAACCCCTTGTCTCAACCCCTTGTCTCAACCCCTGTCTAAACCCCTTGTCTAAACCCCTTGTCTAAACCCCCTGTCTCACCCCCTGTCTAAACCCCTGTCTAAACCCCTGTCTAAACCCCTGTCTCAACCCTTGTCTCAACCCCTTGTCTCAACCCCTTGTCTCAACCCCTTGTCTCAACCCCTTGTCTCAACCCCTTGTCTCAACCCCTTGTCTCAACCCCGTGTCTCAACCCCGTGTCTCAACCCCTGTCTCAACCCCTTGTCTCAACCCCTTGTCTCAATCCTTGTCTCAACCCTTGTCTCAACCTCTGTTTCAACCCCTTGTCTCAACCCCTTGTCTCAACCCCTTGTCTCAACCCCTTGTCTCAACCCCTTGTCTCAACCCCTTGTCTCAAACCCTCGTCTCAACCCCTTGTCTCAACCCCTTGTCTCAACCCCTCGTCTCAACCCCTTGTCTCAACCCCTTGTCTCAACCCCTTGTCTCAACCCCTTGTCTCAACCCCTTGTCTCAACCCTTGTCTCAACCCCTTGTTTCAACCCCTTGTCTCAACCTCTGTCTAAACCCCTTGTCTCAGCCCTTGTCTCAACCCCTTGTCTCAACCCCTTGTCTCAACCCCTTGTCTCAACCCCTTGTCTCAACCCCTTGTCTCAACCCCTTGTCTCAACCCCTTGTCTCAACCCCTTGTCTCAACCTCTGTCTAAACCCCTTGTCTCAACCCCTTGTCTCAACCCCTTGTCTCAACCCCTTGTCTCAACCCCTTGTCTCAACCCCTTGTCTCAACCCCTTGTCTCAACCTCTGTTTCAACCTCTGTCTAAACCCCTTGTCTCAACCCTTGTCTCGACCCTTGTCTCGACCCCTTGTCTCAACCCCTTGTCTCAACCCTTGTCTAAACCCCTTGTCTCAACCCCTTGTCTAAACCCCTTGTCTCAACCCCTTGTCTCAACCCCTTGTCTCAACCCTTGTCTAAACCCCTTGTCTCGACCCCTTGTCTCAACCCCTTGTCTAAACCCCTTGTCTCAACCTCTGTTTCAACCTCTGTCTAAACCCCTTGTCTCGACCCCTTGTCTCGACCCCTTGTCTCAACTCCTTGTCTCAACCCCTTGTTTCAACCTATGTCTAAACCCTTTACATGGAGCTTGTTCTTGTGATATACAGTACTAGTGAGTGTGTCACTGCCTTCAACACTGCAACCAGGACCCTAACTCTGTGTCTTGTCTGTGTCCTCCAGCCCAGAGAGGGGAGTCGTATCTGGAAGATGCACATGGTGAAAGGTCAGGAGGGGCTGGGGATCCAGATTACGGGAGGACGAGGGTCCAAGCGCTCCCCGCACGGCATCATCATAGCGCACGTGGAGGAGGGCGGCGCTACACAGAGGTAAGACACACACACATACACACACACACACACACACACACACACACACACACCACACACACACACACACACACACACACACACACACACACACACACACACACACACACACACACACACACACACACACACACACACACACACATTTGATACTGTATGCCCACACAGGTGCATGCCTGGAGATAAGATAACACTTTTACAATTTGAGAGATGTTTGTATATTCTTATAGGTATACAGAGTGATGGTGCCTGAGTGTCAACCAGCCACATGGTGCCTGAGTGCTCTCAACCAATCACATGGTGCCTGAGTGCTCTCAACCAGCCACATGGTGCCTGAGTGCTCTCAACCAGCCACATGGTGCCTGAGTGCTCTCAACCAGCCACATGGTGTCTGAGTCCTCTCAACCAGCCACATGGTGTCTGAGTCCTCTCAACCAGCCACATGGTGCCTGAGTGCTCTCAACCAGCCACATGGTGCCTGAGTGCTCTCAACCAGCCACATGGTGCCTGAGTCCTCTCAACCAGCCACATGGTGTCTGAGTGCTGTCACCAGCCACATGGTGTCTGAGTCCTCTCAACCATCCACATGGTGTCTGAGTCCTATCAACCAGCCACATGGTGTCTGAGTCCTATCAACCAGCCACATGGTGTCTGAGTCCTATCAACCAGCCACATGGTGTCTGAGTCCTCTCAACCAGCCACATGGTGTCTGAGTCCTCTCAACCAGCCACATGGTGTCTGAGTCCTCTCAACCAGCCACATGGTGCCTGCGTGCTGTCACCAGCCACATGGTGTCTGAGTGCTCTCAACCAGCCACATGGTGCCTGAGTGATGTAAACCAGTCACATGGTGCCTGAGTGCTGTCAACCAGCCACATGGTGTCTGAGTGCTGCCACCAGCCACATGGTGTCTGAGTGATGTAAACCAGTCACATGGTGCCTGAGTGCTGTCAACCAGCCACATGGTGTCTGAGTGCTCTCAACCAGCCACATGGTGCCTGAGTGATGTAAACCAGTCACATGGTGCCTGAGTGCTGTCAACCAGCCACATGGTGTCTGAGTGCTGCCACCAGCCACATGGTGTCTGAGTGATGTAAACCAGTCACATGGTGCCTGAGTGCTGTCAACCAGCCACATGGTGTCTGAGTGATGTAAACCAGTCACATGGTGCCTGAGTGCTGTCAACCAGCCACATGGTGTCTGAGTCCTCTCAACCAGCCACATGGTGCCTGTGTGCTGTCACCGGCCACATGGTGTCTGAGTGCTCTCAACCAGCCACATGGTGTCTGAGTGCTGCCACCAGCCACATGGTGTCTGAGTGATGTAAACCAGTCACATGGTGCCTGAGTGCTGTCAACCAGCCACATGGTGCCTGAGTGTTGTCAACCAGCCACATGGTGCCTGAGTGCTGTCAACCAGCCACATGGTGTCTGAGTCCCCTCAACCAGCCACATGGTGTCTGAGTCCTCTCAACCAGCCACATGGTGTCTGAGTCCCCTCAACCAGCCACATGGTGTCTGAGTCCCCTCAACCAGCCACATGGTGTCTGAGTCCCCTCAACCAGCCACATGGTGTCTGAGTCCCCTCAACCAGCCACATGGTGTCTGAGTCCTCTCAACCAGCCACATGGTGTCTGAGTCCCCTCAACCAGCCACATGGTGTCTGAGTCCTCTCAACCATCCACATGGTGTCTGAGTGCTGTCAACCAGCCACATGGTGTCTGAGTCCTATCAACCAGCCACATGGTGTCTGAGTGTTGTCAACCAGCCACATGGTGTCTGAGTGTTGTCAACCAGCCACATGGTGTCTGAGTGTTGTCAACCAATCACATGGTGTCTGAGTGCTCTCAACCAGCCACATGGTGTCTGAGTGCTCTCAACCAGCCACATGGTGTCTGAGGGCTCTCAACCAGCCACATGGTGTCTGAGTGCTCTCAACCAGCCACATGGTGCCTGAGTCCTCTCAACCAGCCACATGGTGCCTGCGTGCTGTCAACCAGCCACATGGTGTCTGAGTCCTCTCAACCAGCCACATGGTGTCTGAGTCCCCTCAACCAGCCACATGGTGTCTGAGTCCTCTCAACCAGCCACATGGTGTCTGAGTGTTGTCAACCAGTCACATGGTGCCTGAGTGCGGTCAACCAGCCACATGGTGTCTGAGTCCTCTCAACCAGCCACATGGTGTCTGAGTCCTCTCAACCAGCCACATGGTGTCTGAGTCCTCTCAACCAGCCACATGGTGTCTGAGTCCTCTCAACCAGCCACATGGTGCCTGCGTGCTGTCACCAGCCACATGGTGTCTGAGTCCTCTCAACCAGCCACATGGTGTCTGAGTGATGTAAACCAGCCACATGGTGTCTGAGTGATGTAAACCAGCCACATGGTGTCTGAGTGCTGTCAACCCGCCACATGGTGCCTGAGTGTTGTCAACCAGCCACATGCTGTCTGAGTGTTGTCAACCAGCCACATGGTGCCTGAGTGCGGTCAACCAGCCACATGGTGTCTGAGTCCTCTCAACCAGCCACATGGTGCCTGAGTGCTCTCAACCAGCCACATGGTGCCTGAGTCCTCTCAACCAGCGAAATGGTGTCTGAGTGCTGTCACCAGCCACATGGTGTCTGAGTCCTCTCAACCAGCCACATGGTGCCTGAGTCCTCTCAACCAGCCACATGGTGTCTGAGTGCGGTCAACCAGCCACATGGTGCCTGAGTGCGGTCAACCAGCCACATGGTGTCTGAGTCCTCTCAACCAGCCACATGGTGTCTGAGTCCTCTCAACCAGCCACATGGTGCCTGAGTGCTCTCAACCAGCCACATGGTGCCTGAGTGCTCTCAACCAGCCACATGGTGTCTGAGTCCCCTCAACCAGCCACATGGTGTCTGAGTCCTCTCAACCAGCCACATGGTGTCTGAGTCCCCTCAACCAGCCACATGGTGTCTGAGTGCTCTCAACCAGCCACATGGTGCCTGAGTGATGTAAACCAGTCACATGGTGCCTGAGTGCTGTCAACCAGCCACATGGTGTCTGAGTGCTGCCACCAGCCACATGGTGTCTGAGTGATGTAAACCAGTCACATGGTGCCTGAGTGCTGTCAACCAGCCACATGGTGCCTGAGTGTTGTCAACCAGCCACATGGTGCCTGAGTGCTGTCAACCAGCCACATGGTGTCTGAGTGCTGTCAACCAGCCACATGGTGTCTGAGTCCTCTCAACCAGCCACATGGTGCCTGAGTGCTCTCAACCAGCAACATGGTGTCTGAGTGTTGTCAACCAGTCACATGGTGCCTGAGTGCGCTCAACCAGCCTCATGGTGTCTGAGTCCTCTCAACCAGCCACATGGTGTCTGAGTCCTCTCAACCAGCCACATGGTGTCTGAGTCCTCTCAACCAGCCACATGGTGCCTGAGTGCTCTCAACCAGCCACATGGTGCCTGAGTGCTCTCAACCAGCCACATGGTGTCTGAGTCCCCTCAACCAGCCACATGGTGTCTGAGTCCTCTCAACCAGCCACATGGTGTCTGAGTCCCCTCAACCAGCCACATGGTGTCTGAGTCCCCTCAACCAGCCACATGGTGTCTGAGTCCCCTCAACCAGCCACATGGTGTCTGAGTCCCCTCAACCAGCTACATGGTGTCTGAGTCCTCTCAACCAGCCACATGGTGTCTGAGTCCCCTCAACCAGCCACATGGTGTCTGAGTCCTCTCAACCATCCACATGGTGTCTGAGTGCTGTCAACCAGCCACATGGTGTCTGAGTCCTATCAACCAGCCACATGGTGTCTGAGTCCTCTCAACCAGCCACATGGTGTCTGAGTGTTGTCAACCAGTCACATGGTGCCTGAGTGCGGTCAACCAGCCACATGGTGTCTGAGTCCTCTCAACCAGTCACATGGTGCCTGAGTGCTCTCAACCAGCCACATGGTGCCTGAGTGCTCTCAACCAGCCACATGGTGTCTGGGTCCTCTCAACCATCCACATGGTGTCTGAGTCCTCTCAACCAGCCACATGGTGCCTGAGTGCTCTCAACCAGCCACATGGTGTCTGAGTGCTGTCACCAGCCACATGGTGTCTGAGTCCTCTCAACCAGCCACATGGTGTCTGAGTCCTCTCAACCAGCCACATGGTGTCTGAGTGTTGTCAACCAGCCACATGGTGTCTGAGTGTTGTCAACCAGCCACATGGTGTCTGAGTGTTGTCAACCAATCACATGGTGTCTGAGTGCTCTCAACCAGCCACATGGTGTCTGAGTGCTCTCAACCAGCCACATGGTGTCTGAGGGCTCTCAACCAGCCACATGGTGTCTGAGTGCTCTCAACCAGCCACATGGTGCCTGAGTCCTCTCAACCAGCCACATGGTGCCTGCGTGCTGTCAACCAGCCACATGGTGTCTGAGTCCTCTCAACCAGCCACATGGTGTCTGAGTCCCCTCAACCAGCCACATGGTGTCTGAGTCCTCTCAACCAGCCACATGGTGTCTGAGTGTTGTCAACCAGTCACATGGTGCCTGAGTGCGGTCAACCAGCCACATGGTGTCTGAGTCCTCTCAACCAGCCACATGGTGTCTGAGTCCTCTCAACCAGCCACATGGTGTCTGAGTCCTCTCAACCAGCCACATGGTGTCTGAGTCCTCTCAACCAGCCACATGGTGCCTGCGTGCTGTCACCAGCCACATGGTGTCTGAGTCCTCTCAACCAGCCACATGGTGTCTGAGTGATGTAAACCAGCCACATGGTGTCTGAGTGATGTAAACCAGCCACATGGTGTCTGAGTGCTGTCAACCCGCCACATGGTGCCTGAGTGTTGTCAACCAGCCACATGCTGTCTGAGTGTTGTCAACCAGCCACATGGTGCCTGAGTGCGGTCAACCAGCCACATGGTGTCTGAGTCCTCTCAACCAGCCACATGGTGCCTGAGTGCTCTCAACCAGCCACATGGTGCCTGAGTCCTCTCAACCAGCGATATGGTGTCTGAGTGCTGTCACCAGCCACATGGTGTCTGAGTCCTCTCAACCAGCCACATGGTGCCTGAGTCCTCTCAACCAGCCACATGGTGTCTGAGTGCGGTCAACCAGCCACATGGTGCCTGAGTGCGGTCAACCAGCCACATGGTGTCTGAGTCCTCTCAACCAGCCACATGGTGTCTGAGTCCTCTCAACCAGCCACATGGTGCCTGAGTGCTCTCAACCAGCCACATGGTGCCTGAGTGCTCTCAACCAGCCACATGGTGTCTGAGTCCCCTCAACCAGCCACATGGTGTCTGAGTCCTCTCAACCAGCCACATGGTGTCTGAGTCCCCTCAACCAGCCACATGGTGTCTGAGTCCCCTCAACCAGCCACATGGTGTCTGAGTCCTCTCAACCAGCCACATGGTGTCTGAGTCCCCTCAACCAGCCACATGGTGTCTGAGTCCTCTCAACCATCCACATGGTGTCTGAGTGCTGTCAACCAGCCACATGGTGTCTGAGTCCTATCAACCAGCCACATGGTGTCTGAGTCCTCTCAACCAGCCACATGGTGTCTGAGTGTTGTCAACCAGTCACATGGTGCCTGAGTGCGGTCAACCAGCCACATGGTGTCTGAGTCCTCTCAACCAGTCACATGGTGCCTGAGTGCTCTCAACCAGCCACATGGTGCCCGAGTGCTCTCAACCAGCCACATGGTGTCTGGGTCCTCTCAACCAGCCACATGGTGCCTGAGTCCTCTCAACCAGCCACATGGTGCCTGAGTGCTCTCAACCAGCCACATGGTGTCTGAGTGCTGTCACCAGCCACATGGTGTCTGAGTCCTCTCAACCAGCCACATGGTGTCTGAGTCCTCTCAACCAGCCACATGGTGTCTGAGTCCCCTCAACCAGCCACATGGTGTCTGAGTCCTCTCAACCAGCCACATGGTGTCTGAGTGTTGTCAACCAGTCACATGGTGCCTGAGTGCGGTCAACCAGCCACATGGTGTCTGAGCCCCCCCAACCAGCCACATTGTGTCTGAGTCCTCTCAACCAGCCACATGGTGTCTGAGTCCTCTCAACCAGCCACATGGTGTCTGAGTCCTCTCAACCAGCCACATGGTGTCTGAGTCCTCTCAACCAGCCACATGGTGTCTGAGTCCTCTCAACCAGCCACATGGTGTCTGAGTCCTCTCAACCAGCCACATGGTGCCTGCGTGCTGTCACCAGCCACATGGTGTCTGAGTCCTCTCAACCAGCCACATGGTGTCTGAGTGCTGTCAACCCGCCACATGGTGCCTAAGTGTTGTCAACCAGCCACATGGTGTCTGAGTCCTCTCAACCAGCCACATGGTGCCTGAGTGCTCTCAACCAGCCACATGGTGCCTGAGTCCTCTCAACCAGCCATATGGTGTCTGAGTGCTGTCACCAGCCACATGGTGTCTGAGTCCTCTCAACCAGCCACATGGTGCCTGAGTGCTGTCAACCAGTCACATGGTGTCTGAGTCCTCTCAACCAGCCACTTGGTGCCTGAGTGCTCTCAACCAGCCACATGGTGTCTGAGTCCTCTCAACCAGCCACATGGTGCCTGAGTGCTGTCAACCAGTCACATGGTGTCTGAGTCCTCTCAACCAGCCACATGGTGTCTGAGTCCTCTCAACCAGCCACATGGTGTCTGAGTCCTCTCAACCAGTCACATGGTGTCTGAGTCCTCTCAACCAGCCACATGGTATCTGAGTCCTCTCAACCAGCCACATGGTGTCTGAGTGCTGTCAACCAGCCACATGGTGTCTGAGTCCTGTCAACCAGCCACATGGTGTCTGAGTCCTCTCAACCAGCCACATGGTGTCTGAGTCCTCTCAACCAGCCTAATTTATCTTTAAAAGACACACTCCTGTCTGAGCCTTGGCCAATAGGAAATCATGTTGAACGTCACGTGACCACGTCCTCTTTAGGGACACACATTCTAATACTCATGTGTGAATGTGAAAAGGGGAAGAATGATTGTGTATTAGTGGTCAGCTACGATCTACAATACGGCCATGAATTGTTTCTAGAGGTTGTTTATCAGTAAATGGGGGCTTTCCACAAAAAATAGCCCCTTTTTGCATCCCTTTGATATTTGAAGTAGAAATTGTGCACCAATATAGAATTTGAAAAGCCTGTTAAAAATTAGACGAAGTGCCCTTTAATATAGACTACATGGATAATACAATAAGTAATTTTTAATATGAATAAAGACTCGCTAATGTACCAAACGTTCATCTTTTTTTTTTTTGACTTGTCCCTCTGTCAACCCTGTGTCACTTCTAGGAAGATTTAATCTCACTTCACCCGAAAATGTTTTCCCCAAGTTTCACCAATCGTTGTTAACTCTAGTTATTGTGTTGCCTTGACAAAGTCATATCCTAAGATCATTATTTACTTCATGTGATTAGTGATTCATTTACCCGTCTGTCCCTCATTTTAAAGGTCAACTATGTTACGTGAACTGAACTCTTGTTTTAATATGGTTAATTATTTTTTTCTTCCAAAAGAGACATTGAATATCTAATAGTCAAATCCTAGTGTTAAAGCAGGTGAGCTGGTTCTGCTGTTTCGAGTCGTGTTCTGGTGGTTTGTAGCGGATCAACCCTGTTTCCAATAGATAGACAGGCTAGAAAAGATTTGAGCAATTTCATATATATATATTTTTTTGCAACTCTCTGTTGCATACATCAAGTTTCCATTCCCCGGTCATGAGGGGATTTATGGGTAATTGACGGTGAAATCATCAACCCTGTTTACGGGCAACTCTGTTTACCGTCAACCCTGTTACGGTCAACCCTGTTACGGTCAACCCTGTTTACGGTCAACCCTGTTTACGGTCAACCCTGTTTACGGTCAACCCTGTTTACAGTCAACCCTGTTTACAGTCAACCCTGTTTACAGTCAACCCTGTTTACGGTCAACCCTGTTTACGGTCAACCCCGTTTACGGTCAACCCCGTTTACGGTCAACCCTGTTACGGTCAACCCTGTTTACAGTCAACCCTGTTTACAGTCAACCCTGTTTACAGTCAACCCTGTTACGGTCAACCCTGTTTACGGTCAACCCTGTTTACGGTCAACCCCGTTTACGGTCAACCCTGTTACGGTCAACCCCGTTTACGGTCAACCCTGTTACGGTCAACCCCGTTTACGGTCAACCCTGTTTACAGTCAACCCTGTTACGGTCAACCCTGTTTACAGTCAACCCTGTTTACAGTCAACCCTGTTTACAGTCAACCCTGTTACAGTCAACCCTGTTACGGTCAACCCTGTTATGGTCAACCCTGTTTACGGTCAACCCTGTTTACGGTCAACCCCGTTTACAGTCAACCCCGGTTACGGTCAACCCCGGTTACGGTCAACCATGTTTACAGTCAACCCTGTTACGGTCAACCCTGTTTACAGTCAACCCTGTTTACAGTCAACCCTGTTACAGTCAATCCTGTTACAGTCAACCCTGTTACAGTCAACCCTGTTATGGTCAACCCTGTTATGGTCAACCCTGTTACGATCAACTCTGTTTACGATCAACTCTGTTTACGGTCAACCCTGTTACGGTGAACCCTGTTACGGTGAACCCTGTTACGGTCAACCCTGTTACAGTCAACCCTGTTACGGTCAACACTGTTTACAGTCAACACTGTTTACAGTCAACCATGTTTACGGTCAACCCTGTTACGGTCAACCATGTTTACGGTCAACCCTGTTATGGCCAACCCTGTTTACGGTCAACTCTGTTACGGTCAACCCTGTTTACGGTCAACCCTGTTTACGGTCAACCCTGTTTACGGTCAACCCCGTTACGGTCAACCCTGTTTACGGTCAACCCTGTTTACGGTCAACCCTGTTACGGTCAACCCTGTTACGGTCAACCCTGTTACGGTCAACCCTGTTACAGTCAACCCTGTTACAGTCAACCCTGTTACGGTCAACCCTGTTACGGTCAACCCTGTTACGGTCCACCCTGTTACAGTCAACCCTGTTACGATCCACCCTGTTACAGTCAACCCTGTTACGGTCAACCCTGTTACGGTCAACCCTGTTACGGTCAACCCTGTTACGGTCAACCCTGTTACGGTCAACCCTGTTACGGTCAACCCTGTTACGGTCAACCCTGTTTACGGTCAACCCTGTTTACGGTCAACCCTGTTTACAGTCAACCCTGTTACGGTCAACCCTGTTACGGTCAACCCTGTTACGGTCAACCCTGCTACGGTCAACTCTGTTACAGTCAACCATGTTTACGGTCAACCCTGTTACGGTCAACCCTGTTACGGTCAACCCTGTTTACGGTCAACCAGGTTTACAGTCAACCAGGTTTACGGTCAACCCTGTTACGGTCAACCCTGTTACCGTCAACCCTGTTACCGTCAACCCTGTTACCGTCAACCCTGTTACGGTCAACCCTGTAACCGTCAACCCTGTTACTTTATTTGGCACTTTATAAGCACTTACTATAGTATTTTATTTATTTAAATTTCAATATCACAATGTGCCGAATACAGCAGGTTTCACCTCACAATGAAATGCTTACTTACAAGCCCTTAACCAACAATGCAGTTTTAAGAAAATACCCCAAAAACTGTACAGAGTCAATGTGCGGGGGGCACCGGTGTCGAGGTAAATGAGGTAATACGTACATGTAGGTAGAGTTATTAAACTGACTATGCATAGATTATAACAGAGAATAGCAGTGTGTACATTAGTCAACAACAGTGGTAGGCCTGATCACCGACAACGATGAGACACCCTATAGGGAGGAGGTCAGAGACCTGGCAGTGTGGTGTCAGGACAACAACCTCTCCCTCAATGTCAGCAAGACAAAGGAGCTGATTGTGGACTACAGGAAAAGGAGGACTGAACACGCCCCCATTCACATCGACGGGGCTGTAGTGGAGCGGGTCGAGAGCTTCAAGTTCCTCGGTGTCCACAGCACTAAAAAACGAACATGGTCCAAACACACCAACACGGTCGTGAAGAGGACACGGCATCACCTATTCCCCCTCAGGAGACTGGAAATATTTGGCATGGGTCCTTAGATCCTCAAAAAGTTCTACAGCTGCACCATTCAGTGTATATTGACTGGCTGCATCACCGCCTGGTATGGCAACATCTGACCGTAAGGCTCTACAGAGGGTAGAGCAGTCCCTGCCATCCAGGACCTGTATACCAGGCGGTGTCAGAGAAAGGCTCTAAAAATTGTCAGACTTCAGCCACCCATGTCATAGACTAACTCTTTGCCACCGCACGGCAAGCGGTACCGGAGCGCCAAGTCGTGGTCCAAAAGGCACCTTAACAGCTTCTACCCCCCAAGCCATAAGACTGCTGAACAATTAATCAAATGGCCACACCTTGACTATTTACATTGACACCCCCCCCCCATTTGTTTTTACACTCCTGCTACTCACTGTTTATTATCTATGCATAGTCACTTCACCCCTACCTACATGTATAAATTACCTAGACTAACCGGTACCCTCTGTATATAGCCTCCACATTGACTCTGTACCGTAACACCCTGTATATAGCCTCCACACTGACTCTGTACCGGTACCCCCTGTATATAGCCTCCACATTGACTCTGTACCGGTACCCCCTGTATATAGCCTCCACATTGACTCTGTACCGGTGCCCCCTGTATATAGCCTCCACATTGACTCAGTACCGGTACCCCCTGTATATAGCTCCACATTGACTCTGTACCGGTACCCCCTGTATATAGCCTCCACATTGACTCTGTACTGGTACCCCCTGTATATAGCCTCCACATTGACTCTGTACCGGTACCCCCTGTATATAGTCTCCACATTGACTCTGTACCGGTACCCCCTGTATATAGTCTCCACATTGACTCTGTACCGGTACCCCCTGTATATAGCCTCCACATTGACTCTGTACTGGTACCCCCTGTATATATTCTCCACATTGACTCTGTACCGGTATCCCCTGTATATAGTCCCCACATTGACTCTGTACCGGTACCCCCTGTATATAGCCTCCACACTGACTCTGTACCGGTACCCCCTGTATATAGCCTCCACACTGACTCTGTACCGGTACCCCCTGTATATAGCCTCCACACTGACTCTGTACCGGTACCCCCTGTATATAGCCTCCACACTGACTCTGTACCGGTACCCCCTGTATATAGCCTCCACATTGACTTAGTACCGGTACCCCCTGTATATAGCCTCCACATTGACTTTGTAGCGCTACCCCCTGTATATAGCCTCCACATTGACTCTGTACCGGTACCCCCCTGTATATAGCCTCCACATTGACTCTGTACCGGTACCCCCTGTATATAGCCTCCACATTGACTCTGTACCGGTACCCCCTGTATATAGCCTCCACACTGACTCTGTACCGTAACACCCTGTATATAGCCTCCACATTGACTTGGTACCGGTACCCCCTGTATATAGCCTCCACATTGACTTTGTAGCGCTACCCCCTGTATATAGCCTCCACATTGACTCTGTACCGGTACCCCCTGTATATAGCCTCCACATTGACTCTGTACCGGTACCCCCTGTATATAGCCTCCACATTGACTCTGTACCGTAACACCCTGTATATAGCCTCCACATTGACTCTGTACCGTAACACCCTGTATATAGCCTCCACATTGACTCTGTACCGTAACACCCTGTATATAGCCTCCACATTGACTCTGTACCGTAACACCCTGTATATAGCCTCCACATTGACTCTGTACCGGTACCCCCTGTATATAGCCTCCACATTGACGCTGTACCGGTACCCCCTGTATATAGCCTCCACATTGACTCTGTACCGGTACCCCCTGTATATAGCCTCCACATTGACGCTGTACCGGTACCCCCTGTATATAGCCTCCACATTGACGCTGTACCGGTACCCCCTGTATATAGTCTCCACATTGACGCTGTACCGGTACCCCCTGTATATAGCCTCCACATTGACGCTGTACCGGTACCCCCTGTATATAGCCTCGTTATTGTTATTGTGTTACTTTTTATTACATTTTTTACTTTAGTTTATTTAGTAAATATTTTCTAAACTCTATTTCTTAAAACTGTGTTTTTGGTTAAGGGCTTGTAAGTAACCATTTCACAGTAAGGTCTACACCTGTTGTATTCGGAGCACGTGTGACACGTGTGTCCCATTCCACCCCTTGTTCCCATCAGGTAGGAGACTACAGAGGTGTCCCATTCCACCCCTTGTTCCCATCAGGTAGGAGACTACAGAGGTGTCCCATTCCACCCCTTGTTCCCATCAGCACATATTTGGGTCTGCCCTGTAGTATAGACATGATATTACTACTACTACTACTACTGTTACTCTACCACTCTGGTACCCTTTGGCGTTTCTATAGTATGAATCAGACAGTCCCCTGCCAACATCTGACTGACCAACAGAGCTGATTTTACATTTACATTTTAGTCATTTAGCAGACGCTCTTATCCAGAGCGACTTACAGTAGAGTGCATACATTTTATTAAATTTTTACATACTGAGACAAGGATATCCCTACCGGCCAAACCCTCCCTAACCCGGACGACGCTATGCCGGTTGCGGCCGGCTGCGACAGAACCTGGGCGCGAACCCAGCCCAGCCTAGGCGCGACCCCAGAGACTCTGGTGGAGCAGCTAGCACTGCGATGCAGTGCCCTAGACCACTGCGCCACCCGGGAGGTCTTCCCAAAAACCTTCTCAATGACCCCCTGGGTTCTGTTTAAGTTCTATAAGAAAGGAGTCCACCCTTACTCTGGGGCTTGCTTAGAGAAACACAACGGGGGGGTAAATGACTGCTGAAAATATTATATTATATTATATTTGTGCGTGTGTGTGAGTACGTGTGCGAGGTTGCGAGTGTGTGTGTGTCTGTGGTGTGTGTGTGTACGTGTACGTGTGTGTTCATGTGTTCGTGTGTGTACGTGTGTGTGTGCGAGTGTGTGTGTGTGCGAGTGTGTGTATGTGTCTGTGGTGTGTGTGCGAGTGTGTGTGTGTTTGTGTGTGCGAGTGTGCGAGTGTGTGTATGTGTCTGTGGTGTGTGTGCGAGTGTGTGTGTGTGTGTGTGTGTGTGTGTGTGTGTGTGTGTGTGTGTGTGTGTGTGTGTGTGTGTGTGTGTGTGTGTGTGTGTGTGTGTGTGTGTGTGTGTGTGTGTGTGTGTGTATGTGCTCTTTCAATCTGATCTTAGTAACAGAGGCCAGCTCTTTCTTTGTTCTCCTCAGCGTCCGTTCTGCTTAATATCTTTCCAACACACACACACACACACACACACACACACACACACACACACACACACACACACACACACACACACACACACACACACACACACACACACATAGCCACACACAGCAGACATGACTCATATCTTCAGCATCCATAATGGCTGTGTTTCACTGGCTCGTCTGTCGTTCCATTTACGGGGAACAGGCTGTTCTGTCTGCTTCCGCACTGAAAGTCGTACCTGAGCAACAAGTCTGACACTAGCAGGCTCCTGAACAGCTTCTATCCCCAAGCCATAAGTGCTAAATAGCTAACAGAATGGCTAACAGACAGACTGCTAAATAGCTAACAGAATGGCTAACAGAATGGCTAACAGACTGACTGCTAAATAGCTAACAGAATGGCTAACAGATTGACTGTTAATTAGCTAACATAATGGCTACACAGACTGACTGCTAAATAGCTAACAGAATGGCTACACAGACTGACTGCTAAATAGCTTACAGAATGGCTAACAGACAGACTGCTAAATAGCTTACAGAATGGCTAACAGACTGACTGCTAAATAGCTAACATAATGGCTAACATGACTGCAATGACCATTTTTTATTTTGTTTTGCACTGTTTCTATGCACACCCATACAAACTCACTCCTGTTGGTTCCAGACTTGGTGCATCGGTATCGCTTTCCGTGCGGTAGCAGAGAGAATAGTCTATGACTTGGGTGGCTGGATTCTTTGACAATTTTTAGGACCTTCCTCTGACGACGCCTGGTATAGAGGTCCTGGATGGCAGCGAGCTCGGCCCCAGTGATGTGTTGGGCTGTACGCACTACCCTCTGTAGTGCCTTGCTGTCTGAGGCCAAGCCGTTGCCATACCAGGCGGTGATGCATCCAGTCAAGATACTCTCAATGGTGCAGCTGTATAACTTTTTGAGGATCTGAGGACCCGTGACAAATATTCTGTCTCCTGAGGGGGAAAAGGTTTTGTTGTGGCCTCTTCATGACTGTCTTGGTGTGTTGCTGATGGCAAGTCTTTTTATCCACCTGATGGAGTTGTTGTGCCTTCTTCACGACTGTTGTTGTTGTGTGTGAACCGTGTTATTTCCTTAGTGATGTGGACACCGAGGAGCTTCAAGCTCTCGACCCGCTCCACTACAGCCCTGTCGATGTGGCTGGGGGGCGTGCTCTGACCTCTGTTTCCTGTAGTCCACGATCAGCTCGTTTGTCTTGCTGACGTTGAGGGAGAGGTTGTTGTCCTGGCACCAGATTGACAGATCTCTGACCTCCTCACTGTAGGCAATCTCCTCGCTGTCTGTGATCAGGCCTATCACCGTTGTGTCGTCAGCAAACATAAGGAGGGTGTTGGAGTCATGTGCGGCCACACAGTCGTGGGTGAACAGGGAGTACAGCAGGGGGATAAGCATGCATCCCTGAGGGGCCCCTGTGTTGAGGGTCAGCGTGGAGGATGTGTTCTTTCCTACCCTCACCACCTGGGGGGTGGCCCGTCAGAAAGTCCAGTATCCAATTGCAGAGGGAGGTGTTTTAATCCCAGGGTCCTTAGCTTGGTGATGAGTTTGGAGGGCACTATGGTGTTGAACGCTGAGCTGTAGTCAATGAAACAGAATTCTCACGTAGGTGTTCCTTTGTTCAGGTGGGACAGGGCAGTATGGAGTGCAATAGATATTGTGTCATCTATGGATCTGTTGGAGCGGTATGCGAATTGGAGTGGGTCCAAGGTGTCTGGGATGATAATGTTGATGTGAACCATGACCAGCCTTTCAAAGCATTTCATGGCTACAGATGTGAGTGGTACAGGGCGATAGTCATTTAGACAGATTATCTTGGCATTCTTGGGCACAGGGATTATAGTGGTCTGCTTGAAACGTGGGTATTACAGACTGAGTCAGAGAGAGGTTGAACATGTCAGTGGAGACACTTGCCAGCTGGTCAGTACGCGCGTGTCCTGCGGCCTTGTGAAGGTTAACCTTTTTATTTTATTTTATTTCACCTTTATTAAACCAGGTAGGCCAGTTGAGAACACCTTTATTTAACCAGGTAGGCCAGTTGAGAACACCTTTATTTAACCAGGTAGGCCAGTTGAGAACACCTTTATTAAACCAGGTAGGCCAGTTGAGAACACCTTTATTTAACCAGGTAGGCCAGTTGAGAACACCTTTATTTAACCAGGTAGGCCAGTTGAGAACACCTTTATTTAACCAGGTAGGCCAGTTGAGAACACCTTTATTTAACCAGGTAGGCCAGTTGAGAACACCTTTATTTAACCAGGTAGGCCAGTTGAGAACACCTTTATTTAACCAGGTAGGCCAGTTGAGAACACCTTTATTTAACCACATAGGCCAGTTGAGAACACCTTTATTTAACCAGGTAGGCCAGTTGAGAACACCTTTATTTAACCAGGTAGGCCAGTTGAGAACACCTTTATTTAACCAGGTAGGCCAGTTGAGAACACCTTTATTTAAACCAGGTAGGCCAGTTGAGAACACCTTTATTTAACCAGGTAGGCCAGTTGAGAACACCTTTATTTAACCAGGTAGGCCAGTTGAGAACACCTTTATTTAACCAGGTAGGCCAGTTGAGAACACCTTTATTTAACCAGGTAGGCCAGTTGAGAACACCTTTATTTAACCAGGTAGGCCAGTTGAGAACACCTTTATTTAACCAGGTAGGCCAGTTGAGAACACCTTTATTTAACCAGGTAGGCCAGTTGAGAACACCTTTATTTAAACCAGGTAGGACAGTTGAGAACACCTTTATTTAACCAGGTAGGCCAGTTGAGAACACCTTTATTTAACCAGGTAGGCCAGTTGAGAACACCTTTATTTAACCAGGTAGGCCAGTTGAGAACACCTTTATTTAACCACATAGGCCAGTTGAGAACACCTTTATTTAACCAGGTAGGCCAGTTGAGAACACCTTTATTTAAACCAGGTAGGCCAGTTGAGAACAAGTTCTCATTTACAACTGCGACCTGGCCAAGATAAAGCAAAGCAGTGCTTCAAAAACAACAACACAGAGTTACACATAAACAAATGTACAGTCAATAACACAATAGAAAAATATATATACATTGTGTGCAAATGTAGAAGTGTAGGGAGGTAAGGCAATAAATAGGCCCTAAAGGCAAAAATAATTACAATTTAGCATTAACACTGGAGTGATAGATGTGCAGATGATGATGTGCAAGTAGAGATACTGGGGTGCAAAAGAGCAAGAGGATAAGTAACAATATGGGGATGAGGTAGTTGGGTGTGCTATTTACAGATCGGCTGTGTACAGGTACAGTGATCGGTAAGCTGCTCTGACAGCTGATGCTTAAAGTTAGAGAGGGTGATATAAGACTCCAGCTTCAGTGATTTTTGCAATTCGGTACAATCATTGGCAGCAGAGAACCGCAAGGAAAGGCGGCCAAAGGTAGTGTTGGCTTTGGGGATGGCCAGTAAAATATACCTGCTGGAGCGCGTGCTACGGGTGGGTGTTGCTATGGTGATCAGTGAACTGAGATAAGGCGGGGCTTTACCTAGCAAAGACTTATAGATGACCTGGAGCCAGTGGGTTTGGCGACGAATATGTAGTGAGGACCAGCCAACGAGAGCATACAGGTCGCAGTGGTGGGTAGTATATGGGGCTTTGATGCTTAAAGGTCTTACTCACTTCGGCTACAGAGAGAGTGATCACACAGTTGTTCGGAACAGCTGGTTCTCTCATACATGGTTCAGTTTTGCTTGCCTCGAAGCGAACGTAGAAGGCATTTATCTCGTCTAGTAGGCTCGGGTCATTGGGCAGCTCGTGGCTGGGTTTCCCTTCGTAATCCGTGATAGTTTGAAAGTCCTGCCACATCCGACGAGCTTCAGAGCCGGTTTAGTAGGATTTGAACTTGGTCCTGTATTGACGCTTTGCCTGTTTGATGGTTCGTCTGAGGGCGAAAGTGGCAGCTCTAGCTTTTAGCTCAGTGCTGTTGCCTGTAATCCATGGCTTCTGGTTAGGATATGTACGTATCGTCACTGTGGGGACGAAGTCGTCAATGCTTTTATTAATGAAGACGGTGACTGATGTGGTAATCTCCTCAATGTTATCGAATGAATCCCCGAACATCTAATCTGTGAAATGTTGGTTATGCTCTTTTGTAGTTTGTAAGGGTAATTTCTTGTGTGTGAGTCTGGGGGGGATTCTAAATCAGTATTACACATAATTTGTGGTTTCCATAAAGTATTAAATGTGTGCGTATTTGTCATATCATATAACATTTTATTTGTCACATGCTGCAAATACAACAGGCGTAGACTTTAGTGTGAAATGCTATGTGAAATGTGTGTGTGTTAGGGACGGACGTCTGAAGGCTGGTGATGAGCTCCTGATGATCAACGGTCAGTCTCTGGTTGGCCTGTCTCATTCAGAGGCTGTAGACATCCTACGCTCTACCGCTGGACTGGTACAACTGGTCGTCGCTAGCAGGGTGAGTACACGCACGCACGCAAACACACACACACGCACGCACGCACGCACGCACGCACACACACACACACACCACAGGAGGTTGGTGGAACTTTAATTGGGGAGGATGGGCTCGTGGTAATGGCTGTAACGGAATAATTGTAATGGTATCAAATAAATCAAGCACGTGGTTTCCATGGTTTCCATGTGTTTGATGTCATTCCATTTACTCCGTTTCCAGACATTATTATGAGCCGTCCTCCCCTCAGCAGCCCCCACTGACACACACACACGTACACTCAACACAACAGCCCTTTTTGTCCAAAACAAATGTATTTCTCGAGCTCTTTCTTGTGATTCCCTTCTTCATAATTCAAATCACTTACAACTCCTGTTGTTAGACGTTGTCTCTCGACGTCGGCTCAACATAGAAGAACAAAAGTAAAAGGAAAATAACTCATATTTATAACAGCATTGACGTGGAAAAGCTCCATGTTCTAACAGACGACACCAGAACACCTGATATGTTAATATACAGTTGCAGAGCAGGGAAGGAAAATGGAAAAGGAGAGATTATCGATGCAGGACAAAAGCAGAAAATGTGAAGAATCCGACACTAATCACTAAGCATGTTAGGACTTGGTACACTAATTCCCTGGTTGGACACTAAGCATGTTAGGACTTGGTACACTAATTCCCTGGTTGGACACTAAGCATGTTAGGACTTGGTACACTAATTCCCTGGTTGGACACTAAGCATGTTAGGACTTGGTACACTAATTCCCTGGTTGGACACTAAGCATGTTAGGACTTGGTACACTAATTCCCTGGTTGGACACTAAGCATGTTAGGACTTGGTACACTAATTCCCTGGTTGGACACTAAGCATGTTAGGACTTGGTACACTAATTCCCTGGTTAGACACTAAGCATGTTAGGACTTGGTACACTAATTCCCTGGTTGGACACTAAGCATGTTAGGACTTGGTACACTAATTCCCTGGTTGGACACTAAGCATGTTAGGACTTGGTACACTAATTCCCTGGTTGGACACTAAGCATGTTAGGACTTGGTACACTAATTCCCTGGTTAGACACTAAGCATGTTAGGACTTGGTACACTAATTCCCTGGTTGGACACTAAGCATGTTAGGACTTGGTACACTAATTCCCTGGTTGGACACTAAGCATGTTAGGACTTGGTACACTAATTCCCTGGTTGGACACTAAGCATGTTAGGACTTGGTACACTAATTCCCTGGTTGGACACTAAGCATGTTAGGACTTGGTACACTAATTCCCTGGTTGGACACTAAGCATGTTAGGACTTGGTACACTAATTCCCTGGTTGGACACTAAGCATGTTAGGACTTGGTACACTAATTCCCTGGTTGGACACTAAGCATGTTAGGACTTGGTACACTAATTCCCTGGTTGGACACTAAGCATGTTAGGACTTGGTACACTAATTCCCTGGTTAGACACTAAGCATGTTAGGACTTGGTACACTAATTCCCTGGTTGGACACTAAGCATGTTAGGACTTGGTACACTAATTCCCTGGTTGGACACTAGCATGTTAGGACTTGGTACACTAATTCCCTGGTTAGACACTAAGCATGTTAGGACTTGGTACACTAATTCCCTGGTTGGACACTAAGCATGTTAGGACTTGGTACACTAATTCCCTGGTTGGACACTAAGCATGTTAGGACTTGGTACACTAATTCCCTGGTTGGACACTAAGCATGTTAGGACTTGGTACACTAATTCCCTGGTTGGACACTAAGCATGTTAGGACTTGGTACACTAATTCCCTGGTTGGACACTAGCATGTTAGGACTTGGTACACTAATTCCCTGGTTAGACACTAAGCATGTTAGGACTTGGTACACTAATTCCCTGGTTGGACACTAAGCATGTTAGGACTTGGTACACTAATTCCCTGGTTGGACACTAAGCATGTTAGGACTTGGTACACTAATTCCCTGGTTGGACACTAAGCATGTTAGGACTTGGTACACTAATTCCCTGGTTGGACACTAAGCATGTTAGGACTTGGTACACTAATTCCCTGGTTGGACACTAAGCATGTTAGGACTTGGTACACTAATTCCCTGGTTGGACACTAAGCATGTTAGGACTTGGTACACTAATTCCCTGGTTGGACACTAAGCATGTTAGGACTTGGTACACTAATTCCCTGGTTAGACACTAAGCATGTTAGGACTTGGTACACTAATTCCCTGGTTGGACACCTAAGCATTTAGTACAATATGTTTCAGTGTTGTACAATACATGTACCTTGTTTCAATGCGTTGTTTCAACATAATAATAATAATAATAATAATAATAAATATAGCTGCAAGCAGCAATGTCGGGGTTCAAGCTGTGAACTAAAAATCATGCAGTATCCTTTTGATGTATTTTGGACTATTTCTAATGATGTTGACTTACTTTAAACGACTTCTTCTCCAGAACCGCTGGACCTATCGGGAAACAAATTTGGTTAACAGCATCTATGGACGCACGTCGTGAAATGTTCTCGTCCTCTTGCTCGAACAATATGGCCGCTATGAGCCAATGAGCTTGCATGAATGTTTTTTTTGTTCCCTGTCCAACAGCGTGACTATGGGTCTGAACGGAATTGTACTTTATAGGTTCCCTCTGCATGTGTGCCAAATTTCATCACTCTTGAGTCAAATCAAATCAAGAGATACAGTATATATTCCTGATTATCCATTTCTGATTAATATGCATTTATATGGCAGACCACGCCCACATTAATGCTTATTGGTCAATGTTCTTTTAGGTACTAGTCCAGAAAGTATTGCGCTGGGAGAATTTGGTCCATAGATGTCACATGTTAAGTTTCATGCAGATCTGGTCATTCGGGTGCCAGAGGACTAGCGTTTTAAGTGTTTTTAACTCAATTCTAAATGCCAGAGTTTCCGGGTCTTACGTGGAAATGTGTTCCTTGTGAGGAGAGTGTGGGGAAAACAACCAGGTTCTATTTTGTATATTTGCCTCTAGGCCAAACGGGGTGAGGGGTGTGACTTTTCAAAGTTTTCCATTTTCAATCGCTTGTTATAGCGCCACCATCTGTTCAATTGGCATGGCATAGCTCTGAACAAGGCAGTTAACCCACTGTTCCTAGGCCGTCATTGTAAATAAGAATGTGTTCTTAACTGACTTGCCTAGTTAAATAAAGGTAAAATAAAAAATACAAAAATACAATGAGAGGGTGTGGTCTTTTAGGCCTTTACCATTATGCTAGGTTGCAACCTCCTAAGCCATACCATTTCACCGGGGAACCTTACAGAAGAGGAGTAATAATAATCAACAACAACAACAAAATGGGTTTCAACAGTCAATGATATATTTATTTTATATAGAGCTTTTCATTCCAATCAATAATCTCAAAGTCACTTTGGAAAAAAACAAGAAAATGTTGATGAGATCTGGCAGTTCATTGTTGATGGTTTTCCACTGCTTCAGATGTCTTGAAGCAGTTCAGACAGGCAGTAAGTAGCAGCAGCTTGATACAGACAGTCGAGAAGAAAAGAGCTGAGGGAATATCGATGATACAGACAGGCAGGGAGAAAAGAGGTGAGGGAACATCGATGATACAGACAGGCAGGGAGAAACGAGCTGAGGGAATATCGATGATACAGACAGGCAGGGAGAAAAGAGGTGAGGGAACATCGATGATACAGACAGGCAGGGAGAAAAGAGGTGAGGGAACATCGATGATACAGACAGGCAGGGAGAAACGAGGTGAGGGAACATCGATGATACAGACAGGCAGGGAGAAAAGAGGTGAGGGAACATCGATGATACAGACAGGCAGGGAGAAACGAGGTGAGGGAACATCGATGATACAGACAGGCAGGGAGAAAAGAGGTGAGGGAACATCGATGATACAGACAGGCAGGGAGAAAAGAGGTGAGGGAACATCGATGATACAGACAGGCAGGGAGAAACGAGGTGAGGGAACATCGATGATACAGACAGGCAGGGAGAAACGAGCTGAGGGAACATCGATGATACAGACAGGCAGGGAGAAAAGAGGTGAGGGAACATCGATGATACAGACAGGCAGGGAGAAACGAGCTGAGGGAACATCGATGATACAGACAGGCAGGGAGAAAAGAGGTGAGGGAACATCGATGATACAGACAGGCAGGGTGAAAAGAGGTGAGGGAACATCGATGATACAGACAGGCAGGGAGAAACGTCCGTCAGATAGGGTAGGAGACGGACCTGGAGCTCTTCATCAGGCACTTTGCCTCCTCCTCATCCTCCGTAGGTAGGCTGGATCATCCGCTGTCAAAGTGTAGCACCCAACTAGCGGATGCTTTGGCGACTGTAAAATGCTAGAAAAGACCACACCACCAGGACAGTAGTGTGTTTGTGTGGAAGGTTTGTAGTGTGCTAGTAGAAGGGTTGTAGTGTGCTAGTAGAAGGGTTGTAGTGTGCTAGTAGAAGGGTTGTAGTGTGCTAGTAGAAGGGTTGTAGTGTGTTAGTAGAAGGGTTGTAGTGTGCTAGTAGAAGGGTTGTAGTGTGCTAGTAGAAGGGTTGTAGTGTGCTAGTGGAAGGGTTGTAGTGTGTTAGTAGAAGGGTTGTAGTGTGCTAGTAGAAGGGTTGTAGTGTGCTAGTAGAAGGGTTGTAGTGTGCTAGTAGAAGGGTTGTAGTGTGCTAGTAGAAGGGTTGTAGTGTGCTAGTAGAAGGGTTGTAGTGTGTTAGTAGAAGGGTTGTAGTGTGCTAGTAGAAGGGTTGTAGTGTGCTAGTAGAAGGGTTGTAGTGTTAGTAGAAGGGTTGTAGTGTGCTAGTAGAAGGGTTTAGTGTGTTAGTAGAAGGGTTGTAGTGTGCTAGTAGAAGGGTTGTAGTGTGTTAGTAGAAGGGTTGTAGTGTTAGTAGAAGGGTTGTAGTGTGCTAGTAGAAGGGTTGTAGTGTGCTAGTAGAAGGGTTGTAGTGTGCTAGTAGAAGGGTTGTAGTGTGCTAGTAGAAGGGTTGTAGTGTGTTAGTAGAAGGGTTGTAGTGTGCTAGTAGAAGGGTTGTAGTGTGTTAGTAGAAGGGTTGTAGTGTGTTAGTAGAAGGGTTGTAGTGTGTTAGTAGAAGGGTTGTAGTGTGCTAGTAGAAGGGTTGTAGTGTGTTAGTAGAAGGGTTTAGTGTGTTAGTAGAAGGGTTGTAGTGTGTTAGTAGAAGGGTTTAGTGTGTTAGTAGAAGGGTTGTAGTGTGCTAGTAGAAGGGTTGTAGTGTGTTAGAAGAAGGGTTGTAGTGTGCTAGTAGAAGGGTTGTAGTGTGTTAGTAGAAGGGTTGTAGTGTGCTAGTAGAAGGGTTGTAGTGTGCTAGTAGAAGGGTTGTAGTGTGTTAGTAGAAGGGTTTAGTGTGTTAGTAGAAGGGTTGTAGTGTGTTAGTAGAAGGGTTTAGTGTGTTAGTAGAAGGGTTGTAGTGTGCTAGTAGAAGGGTTGTAGTGTGTTAGTAGAAGGGTTGTAGTGTGCTAGTAGAAGGGTTGTAGTGTGCTAGTAGAAGGGTTGTAGTGTGCTAGTAGAAGGGTTGTAGTGTGCTAGTAGAAGGGTTGTAGTGTGCTAGTAGAAGGGTTGTAGTGTGTTAGTAGAAGGGTTGTAGTGTGTTAGTAGAAGGGTTGTAGTGTGTTAGTAGAAGGGTTGTAGTGTGTTAGTAGAAGGGTTGTAGTGTGTTAGTAGAAGGGTTGTAGTGTGCTAGTAGAAGGGTTGTAGTGTGCTAGTAGAAGGGTTGTAGTGTGTTAGTAGAAGGGTTGTAGTGTGTTAGTAGAAGGGTTGTAGTGTGCTAGTAGAAGGGTTGTAGTGTGCTAGTAGAAGGGTTGTAGTGTGTTAGTAGAAGGGTTGTAGTGTGTTAGTAGAAGGGTTGTAGTGTGTTAGTAGAAGGGTTGTAGTGTGTTAGTAGAAGGGTTGTAGTGTGTTAGTAGAAGGGTTGTAGTGTGTTAGTAGAAGGGTTGTAGTGTGTTAGTAGAAGGGTTGTAGTGTGTTAGTAGAAGGGTTGTAGTGTGCTAGTGGAAGGGTTGTAGTGTGCTAGTGGAAGGGTTGTAGTGTGTTAGTAGAAGGGTTGTAGTGTGCTAGTAGAAGGGTTGTAGTGTGCTAGTAGAAGGGTTGTAGTGTGCTAGTAGAAGGGTTGTAGTGTGTTAGTAGAAGGGTTGTAGTGTGTTAGTAGAAGGGTTGTAGTGTGTTAGTAGAAGGGTTGTAGTGTGTTAGTAGAAGGGTTTAGTGTGTTAGTAGAAGGGTTGTAGTGTACTAGTAGAAGGGTTGTAGTGTGCTAGTAGAAGGGTTGTAGTGTGTTAGTAGAAGGGTTGTAGTGTGCTAGTAGAAGGGTTGTAGTGTGCTAGTGGAAGGGTTGTAGTGTGCTAGTGGAAGGGTTGTAGTGTGTTAGTAGAAGGGTTGTAGTGTGCTAGTAGAAGGGTTGTAGTGTGCTAGTAGAAGGGTTGTAGTGTGTTAGTAGAAGGGTTGTAGTGTGTTAGTAGAAGGGTTGTAGTGTGTTAGTAGAAGGGTTGTAGTGTGTTAGTAGAAGGGTTTAGTGTGTTAGTAGAAGGGTTGTAGTGTACTAGTAGAAGGGTTGTAGTGTGCTAGTAGAAGGGTTGTAGTGTGTTAGTAGAAGGGTTTAGTGTGTTAGTAGAAGGGTTGTAGTGTGCTAGTAGAAGGGTTGTAGTGTGTTAGAAGAAGGGTTGTAGTGTGCTAGTAGAAGGGTTGTAGTGTGTTAGTAGAAGGGTTGTAGTGTGCTAGTAGAAGGGTTGTAGTGTGCTAGTAGAAGGGTTGTAGTGTGTTAGTAGAAGGGTTGTAGTGTGTTAGTAGAAGGGTTGTAGTGTGTTAGTAGAAGGCTTTAGTGTGTTAGTAGAAGGGTTGTAGTGTGCTAGTAGAAGGGTTGTAGTGTGTTAGTAGAAGGGTTGTAGTGTGCTAGTAGAAGGGTTGTAGTGTGCTAGTAGAAGGGTTGTAGTGTGCTAGTAGAAGGGTTGTAGTGTGCTAGTAGAAGGGTTGTAGTGTGCTAGTAGAAGGGTTGTAGTGTGTTAGTAGAAGGGTTGTAGTGTGTTAGTAGAAGGGTTGTAGTGTGTTAGTAGAAGGGTTGTAGTGTGTTAGTAGAAGGGTTGTAGTGTGTTAGTAGAAGGGTTGTAGTGTGCTAGTAGAAGGGTTGTAGTGTGCTAGTAGAAGGGTTGTAGTGTGTTAGTAGAAGGGTTGTAGTGTTAGTAGAAGGGTTGTAGTGTGCTAGTAGAAGGGTTGTAGTGTGTTAGTAGAAGGGTTGTAGTGTGTTAGTAGAAGGGTTGTAGTGTGTTAGTAGAAGGGTTGTAGTGTGTTAGTAGAAGGGTTGTAGTGTGTTAGTAGAAGGGTTGTAGTGTGTTAGTAGAAGGGTTGTAGTGTGTTAGTAGAAGGGTTGTAGTGTGCTAGTAGAAGGGTTGTAGTGTGCTAGTGGAAGGGTTGTAGTGTGTTAGTAGAAGGGTTGTAGTGTGCTAGTAGAAGGGTTGTAGTGTGCTAGTAGAAGGGTTGTAGTGTGCTAGTAGAAGGGTTGTAGTGTGTTAGTAGAAGGGTTGTAGTGTGTTAGTAGAAGGGTTGTAGTGTGTTAGTAGAAGGGTTTAGTGTGTTAGTAGAAGGGTTGTAGTGTACTAGTAGAAGGGTTGTAGTGTGCTAGTAGAAGGGTTGTAGTGTGCTAGTAGAAGGGTTGTAGTGTGCTAGTAGAAGGGTTGTAGTGTGTTAGTAGAAGGGTTGTAGTGTGTTAGTAGAAGGGTTGTAGTGTGTTAGTAGAAGGGTTGTAGTGTGTTAGTAGAAGGGTTGTAGTGTGTTAGTAGAAGGGTTGTAGTGTGTTAGTAGAAGGGTTGTAGTGTGTTAGTAGAAGGGTTGTAGTGTGCTAGTAGAAGGGTTGTAGTGTGTTAGTAGAAGGGTTGTAGTGTGCTAGTAGAAGGGTTGTAGTGTGCTAGTAGAAGGGTTGTAGTGTGCTAGTGGAAGGGTTGTAGTGTGTTAGTAGAAGGGTTGTAGTGTGCTAGTAGAAGGGTTGTAGTGTGCTAGTAGAAGGGTTGTAGTGTGTTAGTAGAAGGGTTGTAGTGTGCTAGTAGAAGGGTTGTAGTGTGTTAGTAGAAGGGTTGTAGTGTGCTAGTAGAAGGGTTGTAGTGTGTTAGTAGAAGGGTTGTAGTGTGCTAGTAGAAGGGTTGTAGTGTGTTAGTAGAAGGGTTGTAGTGTGCTAGTAGAAGGGTTGTAGTGTGCTAGTAGAAGGGTTGTAGTGTGCTAGTAGAAGGGTTGTAGTGTGTTAGTAGAAGGGTTGTAGTGTGCTAGTAGAAGGGTTGTAGTGTGTTAGTAGAAGGGTTGTAGTGTGTTAGTAGAAGGGTTGTAGTGTGTTAGTAGAAGGGTTGTAGTGTGCTAGTAGAAGGGTTGTAGTGTGCTAGTAGAAGGGTTGTAGTGTGTTAGTAGAAGGGTTGTAGTGTGCTAGTAGAAGGGTTGTAGTGTGTTAGTAGAAGGGTTGTAGTGTGTTAGTAGAAGGGTTGTAGTGTGTTAGTAGAAGGGTTGTAGTGTGTTAGTAGAAGGGTTGTAGTGTGTTAGTAGAAGGGTTGTAGTGTGTTAGTAGAAGGGTTGTAGTGTGTTAGTAGAAGGGTTGTAGTGTGCTAGTAGAAGGGTTGTAGTGTGTTAGTAGAAGGGTTGTAGTGTGTTAGTAGAAGGGTTGTAGTGTGTTAGTAGAAGGGTTGTAGTGTGTTAGTAGAAGGGTTGTAGTGTGCGTGTGGGAACATCTAAAACATTCAAGAGATCTTAATCGGCTTGAAGGGAAATGCAGGCTGGCTTTCAGAAACAACGTTACAAATACACACAGAACGCACACTATATGTCCCTTCCACTCTTCTGAACACACACACACACACACACACACACACACACACACACACACACACACACACACACACACACACACACACACACACACAGACACACACACAGACACACACACAGACACACACACACACACACACACACACAGACACACACACACACAGACACACACACACACACACACACACACACACAGACACAGACACAGACACAGACACAGACACACACACACACACACACACACACACACAGACACACACACAGACACACACACACACAGACACACACACAGACACACACACAGACACACACACGCACACACACACACAGACACACACACAGACACACACACAGACACACACACAGACACACACACCACACACCACACACACACACCACACACACACACACACACACACACCCTCATCCATCGCTTCCACACTCACTGTTCTCCTCTCCTCCTCTGGTTCATCCAGGAGGAGTCAGAGGTGGATTTCCACCGGTACCCGTCCACCAGCCTGCCAGACCTGGTCAGTACCTGCGCCTCGTCTTCTTCCTCCTCTGCTTCTCCCAGCGACAATCAGGAGAACATGGAACCTCATCCCAGGCACGGAGGTTGGGAGGACCTGACAGCCAGCAGCCTCAGTCTCTCTCGGTCTCGACCTACCATAGTACGTGCAGTATGTGTGTGTTTTTAAAGTGTTTGTCTCTGTGTTTAGGCGTGGAAGTCTGTCCGGTCTCTTTCTCTCTCTCTATGTGGGTGTGTGTTTTTAAAGTGTTTGTCTCTGTGTTTAGGCGTGGAAGTCTGTCCGGTCTCTTTCTCTCTCTCTATGTGGGGGTGTGTGTTTTAAAGTGTTTGTCTCTGTGTTTAGGCGTGGAAGTCTGTCCGGTCTCTTTCTCTCTCTCTATGTGGGGGTGTGTGTTTTTAAAGTGTTTGTCTCTGTGTTTAGGCGTGGAAGTCTGTCCGGTCTCTTTCTCTCTCTCTATGTGGGGGTGTGTGTTTTTAAAGTGTTTGTCTCTGTGTTTAGGCGTGGAAGTCTGTCCGGTCTCTTTCTCTCTCTCTATGTGGGGGTGTGTGTTGAGATTATGAGCTATCAACTGTACTGTATCTCTACCTGCTTAGAGCTACAAACACTTTCCCTCTGATATCTGTAGAGGATGTCCTGAATCTGTCCTTCACCATCACTATCTCCTCTTCACTACAACATTTGCTCGCTCCAAATATTTTCTTTATTTCCTTTCTTCTACTTTTAGATGTGTGTGTATTGTTGTGAATTGTCAGATACTACTGCACTGTTGGAGCTAGGAACACAAGCATTTAGTTAGATACTACTGTTGGAGCTAGGAACACAAGCATTTAGTTAGATACTACTGCACTGTTGGAGCTAGGAACACAAGCATTTAGTTAGATACTACTGCACTGTCGGAGCTAGGAACACAAGCATTTAGTTAGATATTACTGCTCTGTTGGAGCTAGGAACACAAGCATTTAGTTAGATACTACTGCACTGTTGGAGCTAGGAACACAAGCATTTAGTTAGATACTACTGCACTGTTGGAGCTAGGAACACAAGCATTTAGTTAGATACTACTGCACTGTTGGAGCTAGGAACACAAGCATTTAGTTAGATACTACTGTTGGAGCTAGGAACACAAGCATTTAGTTATACTACTGCACTGTTGGAGCTAGAAACACAAGCATTTAGTTAGATACTACTGCACTGTTGGAGCTAGGAACACAAGCATTTAGTTAGATACTACTGCACTGTCGGAGCTAGGAACACAAGCATTTAGTTAGATACTACTGCACTGTTGGAGCTAGGAACACAAGCATTTAGTTAGATACTACTGTTGGAGCTAGGAACACAAGCATTTAGTTAGATACTACTGCACTGTTGGAGCTAGGAACACAAGCATTTAGTTAGATACTACTGCACTGTCGGAGCTAGGAACACAAGCATTTAGTTAGATATTACTGCTCTGTTGGAGCTAGGAACACAAGCATTTAGTTAGATACTACTGCACTGTTGGAGCTAGGAACACAAGCATTTAGTTAGATACTACTGCACTGTTGGAGCTAGGAACACAAGCATTTAGTTAGATACTACTGCACTGTTGGAGCTAGGAACACAAGCATTTAGTTAGATACTACTGTTGGAGCTAGGAACACAAGCATTTAGTTATACTACTGCACTGTTGGAGCTAGAAACACAAGCATTTAGTTAGATACTACTGCACTGTTGGAGCTAGGAACACAAGCATTTAGTTAGATACTACTGCACTGTCGGAGCTAGGAACACAAGCATTTAGTTAGATACTACTGCACTGTTGGAGCTAGGAACACAAGCATTTAGTTAGATACTACTGCACTGTTGGAGCTAGGAACACAAGCATTTAGTTAGATACTACTGCACTGTTGGAGCTAGAAACACAAGCATTTAGTTAGATACTACTGTACTGTCGGAGCTAGGAACACAAGCATTTAGTTAGATACTACTGCACTGTTGGAGCTAGAAACACAAGCATTTAGTTAGATACTACTGCACTGTTGGAGCTAGGAACACAAGCATTTAGTTAGATACTACTGCACTGTTGGAGCTAGGAACACAAGCATTTAGTTAGATACTACTGCACTGTTGGAGCTAGGAACACAAGCATTTAGTTAGATACTACTGTTGGAGCTAGGAACACAAGCATTTAGTTAGATACTACTGCACTGTTGGAGCTAGAAACACAAGCATTTAGTTAGATACTACTGCACTGTTGGAGCTAGGAACACAAGCATTTAGTTAGATACTACTGCACTGTCGGAGCTAGGAACACAAGCATTTAGTTAGATACTACTGCACTGTTGGAGCTAGGAACACAAGCATTTAGTTAGATACTACTGCACTGTTGGAGCTAGGAACACAAGCATTTAGTTAGATACTACTGCACTGTTGGAGCTAGAAACACAAGCATTTAGTTAGATACTACTGCACTGTTGGAGCTAGGAACACAAGCATTTAGTTAGATACTACTGCACTGTCGGAGCTAGGAACACAAGCATTTAGTTAGATACTACTGCACTGTTGGAGCTAGGAACACAAGCATTTAGTTAGATACTACTGCACTGTCGGAGCTGGGAACACAAGCATTTAGTTAGATACTACTGCACTGTTGGAGCTAGAAACACAAGCATTTAGTTAGATACTACTGCACTGTTGGAGCTAGAAACACAAGCATTTAGTTAGATACTACTGCACTGATGGAGCTAGGAACACAAGCATTTAGTTAGATATTACTGCACTGTTGGAGCTAGGAACACAAGCATTTAGTTAGATACTACTGCACTGATGGAGCTAGGAACACAAGCATTTAGTTAGATATTACTGCACTGTTGGAGCTAGGAACACAAGCATTTAGTTAGATACTACTGCACTGTTGGAGCTAGAAACACAAGCATTTAGTTAGATATTACTGCACTGTTGGAGCTAGGAACACAAGCATTTAGTTAGATACTACTGCACTGTTGGAGCTAGGAACACAAGCATTTAGTTAGATACTACTGCACTGTTGGAGCTAGGAACACAAGCATTTAGTTAGATATTACTGCACTGTTGGAGCTAGGAACACAAGCATTTAGTTAGATACTACTGCACTGTTGGAGCTAGGAACACAAGCATTTAGTTAGATATTACTGCACTGTTGGAGCTAGGAACACAAGCATTTAGTTAGATACTACTGCACTGTTGGAGCTAGGAACACAAGCATTTAGTTAGATATTACTGCACTGTTGGAGCTAGGAACACAAGCATTTAGTTAGATACTACTGCACTGTTGGAGCTAGGAACACAAGCATTTAGTTAGATACTACTGCACTGTTGGAGCTAGGAACACAAGCATTTAGTTAGATACTACTGCACTGTTGGAGCTAGAAACACAAGCATTTAGTTAGATACTACTGCACTGTTGGAGCTAGGAACACAAGCATTTAGTTAGATACTATTGCACTGTCGGAGCTAGGAACACAAGCATTTAGTTAGATACTACTGCACTGTTGGAGCTAGGAACACAAGCATTTAGTTAGATACTACTGCACTGTTGGAGCTGGGAACACAAGCATTTAGTTAGATACTACTGCACTGTTGGAGCTAGAAACACAAGCATTTAGTTAGATACTACTGCACTGTTGGAGCTAGAAACACAAGCATTTAGTTAGATACTACTGCACTGATGGAGCTGGGAACACAAGCATTTAGTTAGATATTACTGCACTGTTGGAGCTAGGAACACAAGCATTTAGTTAGATACTACTGCACTGATGGAGCTAGGAACACAAGCATTTAGTTAGATACTACTGCACTGATGGAGCTAGGAACACAAGCATTTAGTTAGATATTACTGCACTGTTGGAGCTAGGAACACAAGCATTTAGTTAGATACTACTGCACTGTTGGAGCTAGAAACACAAGCATTTAGTTAGATATTACTGCACTGTTGGAGCTAGGAACACAAGCATTTAGTTAGATACTACTGCACTGTTGGAGCTAGGAACACAAGCATTTAGTTAGATACTACTGCACTGTTGGAGCTAGGAACACAAGCATTTAGTTAGATATTACTGCACTGTTGGAGCTAGGAACACAAGCATTTAGTTAGATACTACTGCACTGTTGGAGCTAGGAACACAAGCATTTAGTTAGATATTACTGCACTGTTGGAGCTAGGAACACAAGCATTTAGTTAGATACTACTGCACTGTTGGAGCTAGGAACACAAGCATTTAGTTAGATATTACTGCACTGTTGGAGCTAGGAACACAAGCATTTAGTTAGATACTACTGCACTGTTGGAGCTAGGAACACAAGCATTTAGTTAGATACTACTGCACTGTTGGAGCTAGGAACACAAGCATTTAGTTAGATATTACTGCACTGTTGGAGCTAGGAACACAAGCATTTAGTTAGATACTACTGCACTGTTGGAGCTAGGAACACAAGCATTTAGTTAGATATTACTGCACTGTTGGAGCTAGGAACACAAGCATTTAGTTAGATACTACTGCACTGTTGGAGCTAGGAACACAAGCATTTAGTTAGATATTACTGCACTGTTGGAGCTAGGAACACAAGCATTTAGTTAGATACTACTGCACTGTTGGAGCTAGGAACACAAGCATTTAGTTAGATTCTACTGTTGGAGCTAGGAACACAAGCATTTAGTTAGATACTACTGCACTGTTGGAGCTAGGAACACAAGCATTTAGTTAGATACTACTGCACTGTCGGAGCTAGGAACACAAGCATTTAGTTAGATACTACTGCACTGTTGGAGCTAGGAACACAAGCATTTAGTTAGATACTACTGCACTGTTGGAGCTAGGAACACAAGCATTTAGTTAGATACTACTGCACTGTTGGAGCTAGGAACACAAGCATTTAGTTAGATACTACTGCACTGTTGGAGCTAGGAACACAAGCATTTAGTTAGATACTACTGTTGGAGCTAGGAACACAAGCATTTAGTTAGATACTACTGCACTGTTGGAGCTAGGAACACAAGCATTTAGTTAGATACTACTGCACTGTTGGAGCTAGGAACACAAGCATTTAGTTAGATACTACTGCACTGTTGGAGCTAGGAACACAAGCATTTAGTTAGATACTACTGTTGGAGCTAGGAACACAAGCATTTAGTTAGATACTACTGCACTGTTGGAGCTAGAAACACAAGCATTTAGTTAGATACTACTGCACTGTTGGAGCTAGGAACACAAGCATTTAGTTAGATACTACTGCACTGTCGGAGCTAGGAACACAAGCATTTAGTTAGATACTACTGCACTGTCGGAGCTAGGAACACAAGCATTTAGTTAGATACTACTGCACTGTTGGAGCTAGGAACACAAGCATTTAGTTAGATACTACTGCACTGTTGGAGCTAGAAACACAAGCATTTAGTTAGATACTACTGCACTGTTGGAGCTAGGAACACAAGCATTTAGTTAGATACTACTGCACTGTCGGAGCTAGGAACACAAGCATTTAGTTAGATACTACTGCACTGATGGAGCTAGGAACACAAGCATTTAGTTAGATATTACTGCACTGTTGGAGCTAGGAACACAAGCATTTAGTTAGATACTACTGCACTGTTGGAGCTAGAAACACAAGCATTTAGTTAGATATTACTGCACTGTTGGAGCTAGGAACACAAGCATTTAGTTAGATACTACTGCACTGTTGGAGCTAGGAACACAAGCATTTAGTTAGATACTACTGCACTGTTGGAGCTAGGAACACAAGCATTTAGTTAGATATTACTGCACTGTTGGAGCTAGGAACACAAGCATTTAGTTAGATACTACTGCACTGTTGGAGCTAGGAACACAAGCATTTAGTTAGATATTACTGCACTGTTGGAGCTAGGAACACAAGCATTTAGTTAGATACTACTGCACTGTTGGAGCTAGGAACACAAGCATTTAGTTAGATATTACTGCACTGTTGGAGCTAGGAACACAAGCATTTAGTTAGATACTACTGCACTGTTGGAGCTAGGAACACAAGCATTTAGTTAGATACTACTGCACTGTTGGAGCTAGGAACACAAGCATTTAGTTAGATACTACTGCACTGTTGGAGCTAGGAACACAAGCATTTAGTTAGATATTACTGCACTGTTGGAGCTAGGAACACAAGCATTTAGTTAGATACTACTGCACTGTTGGAGCTAGGAACACAAGCATTTAGTTAGATGCTACTGCACTGTTGGAGCTAGGAACACAAGCATTTAGTTAGATATTACTGCACTGTTGGAGCTAGGAACACAAGCATTTAGTTAGATACTACTGCACTGTTGGAGCTAGGAACACAAGCATTTAGTTAGATATTACTGCACTGTTGGAGCTAGGAACACAAGCATTTAGTTAGATACTACTGCACTGTTGGAGCTAGGAACACAAGCATTTAGTTAGATATTACTGCACTGTTGGAGCTAGGAACACAAGCATTTAGTTAGATACTACTGCACTGTTGGAGCTAGGAACACAAGCATTTAGTTAGATACTACTGCACTGTTGGAGCTAGGAACACAAGCATTTAGTTAGATATTACTGCACTGTTGGAGCTAGGAACACAAGCATTTAGTTAGATACTACTGCACTGTTGGAGCTAGGAACACAAGCATTTAGTTAGATACTACTGCACTGTTGGAGCTAGAAACACAAGCATTTAGTTAGATACTACTGCACTGTTGGAGCTAGAAACACAAGCATTTAGTTAGATATTACTGCACTGTTGGAGCTAGAAACACAAGCATTTAGTTAGATACTACTGCACTGTTGGAGCTAGGAACACAAGCATTTAGTTAGATACTACTGCACTGTTGGAGCTAGGAACACGAGCATTTAGTTAGATACTACTGCACTGTTGGAGCTAGGAACACAAGCATTTAGTTAGATACTACTGCACTGTTGGAGCTAGGAACACAAGCATTTAGTTAGATATTACTGCACTGTTGGAGCTAGGAACACAAGCATTTAGTTAGATACTACTGCACTGTTGGAGCTAGGAACACAAGCATTTAGTTAGATGCTACTGCACTGTTGGAGCTAGGAACACAAGCATTTAGTTAGATACTACTGCACTGTTCTATGCAGCAATTATCACTTTATTAATGTGCAAATCACTTCAATTCATTCGCTGGCTGGCATGGTTTCTGTTAAGCTTCCCTCCCCTTATCTGGCTGTTAGTCCTATTATGATAATTATTTTCCTCCCTTCCTCCACCACATGGCATCCCCCTTCCTCCACCACATGGTATCTCCCTTCCTCCACCACATGGCATCTCCCTTCCTCCACCACATGGCATCCCCCTTCCTCCACCACATGGTATCTCCCTTCCTCCACCACATGGCATCCCCCTTCCTCCACCACATGGCATCCCCCTTCCTCCACCACATGGCATCCCCCTTCCTCCACCACATGGTATCCCCCTTCCTCCACCACATGGCATCCCCCTTCCTCCACCACATGGTATCTCCCTTGCTCCACCACATGGTATCTCCCTTCCTCCACCACATGGTATCTCCCTTCCTCCACCACATGGCATCCCCCTTCCTCCACCACATGGCATCCCCCTTCCCCCACCACATGGCACCCCCCTTCCTCCACCACATGGCATCCCCCTTCCCCCACCACATGGCACCCCCCTTCCTCCACCACATGGCATCCCCCGTCCTCCACCACATGGCATCCCCCTTCCTCCACCACATGGCATCCCCCTTCCTCCACCACATGGCATCCCCCTTCCTCCACCACATGGTATCTCCCTTCCTCCACCACATGGCATCCCCCTTCCTCCACCACATGGCATCCCCCTTCCTCCACCACATGGTATCCCCCTTCCTCCACCACATGGTATCTCCCTTCCTCCACCACATGGCATCTCCCTTCCTCCACCACATGTCCACCACATGGTATCTCCCATCCTCCACCACATGGTATCTCCCTTCCTCCACCACATGGCATCCCCCTTCCTCCACCACATGGTATCTCCCTTCCTCCACCACATGGCATCTCCCTTCCTCCACCACATGTCCACCACATGGTATCTCCCATCCTCCACCACATGGTATCTCTCTTCCTCCACCACATGGCATCCCCCTTCCTCCACCACATGGTATCTCCCTTCCTCCACCACATGGTATCCCCCTTCCTCCACCACATGGCATCCCCCTTCCTCTACCACATGGCATCCCCCTTCCTCCACCACATGGTATCTCCCTTGCTCCACCACATGGTATCTCCCTTGCTCCACCACATGGTATCTCCCTTCCTCCACCACATGGTATCTCCCTTCCTCCACCACATGGTATCTCCCTTCCTCCACCACATGGTATCCCCCTTCCTCCACCACATGGCACCCCCTTCCTCCACCACATGGCATCTCTCTTCCTCCACCACATGGCATCTCCCTTCCTCCACCACATGACATCTCCCTTCCTCCACCACATGGTATCTCCCTTCCTCCACCACATGGTATCCCCCTTCCTCCACCACATGGTATCCCCCTTCCTCCACCACATGGCATCCCCCTTCCTCCACCACATGTCCACCACATGGCATCCCCCTTCCTCCACCACATGGTATCTCCCTTCCTCCACCACATGGTATCTCCCATCCTCCACCACATGGTATCTCTCTTCCTCCACCACATGGCATCCCCCTTCCTCCACCACATGGCATCTCCCTTCCTCCACCACATGGCATCTCCCTTCCTCCACCACATGGCATCTCCCTTCCTCCACCACATGGCATCTCCCTTCCTCCACCACATGGCATCCCCCGTCCTCCACCACATGGCATCTCCCTTCCTCCACCACATGGCATCTCCCTTCCTCCACCACATGGCATCCCCCGTCCTCCACCACATGGTATCTCCCTTCCTCCACCACATGGCATCCCCCTTCCTCCACCACATGGTATCTCCCTTCCTCCACCACATGGCATCCCCCTTCCTCCACCACATGGTATCCCCCTTCCTCCACCACATGGTATCCCCCTTCCACCACATGGTATCTCCCTTCCTCCACCACATGGCATCCCCCTTCCTCCACCACATGGTATCTCCCTTCCTCCACCACATGGCATCTCCCTTCCTCCACCACATGTCCACCACATGGTATCTCCCATCCTCCACCACATGGTATCTCTCTTCCTCCACCACATGGCATCCCCCTTCCTCCACCACATGGTATCTCCCTTCCTCCACCACATGGTATCTCCCTTCCTCCACCACATGGTATCCCCCTTCCTCCACCACATGGTATCTCCCTTCCTCCACCACATGGCATCTCCCTTCCTCCACCACATGGCATCTCCCTTCCTCCACCACATGGCATCTCCCTTCCTCCACCACATGGCATCCCCCTTCCTCCACCACATGGCATCCCCCTTCCTCCACCACATGGCATCTCCCTTCCTCCACCACATGGTATCTCTCTTCCTCCACCACATGGCATCTCCCTTCCTCCACCACATGGCATCCCCCTTCCTCCACCACATGGCATCCCCCTTCCTCCACCACATGGCATCTCCCTTCCTCCACCACATGTCCACCACATGGTATCTCCCTTCCTCCACCACATGGCATCTCCCTTCCTCCACCACATGGTATCTCCCTTCCTCCACCACATGGCATCTCCCTTCCTCCACCACATGTCCACCACATGGTATCCCCCATCCTCCACCACATGGTATCTCCCTTCCTCCACCACATGGCACCCCCCTTCCTCCACCACATGGTATCTCCCTTCCTCCACCACATGGCATCTCCCTTCCTCCATCACATGGTATCTCCCTTCCTCCACGACATGGTATCTCCCTTCCTCCACCACATGGTATCCCCCTTCCTCCACCACATGGCATCCCCCTTCCTCCACCACATGGTATCTCCCTTCCTCCACCACATGGCATCTCCCTTCCTCCACCACATGGCATCTCCCTTCCTCCACCACATGGCATCCCCCTTCCTCCACCACATGGTATCTCCCTTCCTCCACCACATGGCATCCCCCTTCCTCCACCACATGGCATCCCCCTTCCTCCACCACATGGCATCCCCCTTCCTCCACCACATGGCATCTCCCTTCCTCCACCACATGGCATCCCCCTTCCTCCACCACATGGCATCCCCCTTCCTCCACCACATGGCATCCCCCATCCTCCACCACATGGCATAGACGGTTGTCCTTCTGGAAGGTTCTTCCATCTCCGCAGAGGAACCCTGGAGCTCTGTCAGACCAAGGCTCTTCTCCCCTGTCTTGGTGGTTCAAAAATTATTCCATTTCAGAATGATGGAGGCCACTGTGTTGTTGGGGACCTTCAATGCTGCAGAAGTTTTTTGGTACCCTTTCCCAGATCTGTGCCTCAACACAATTCTGTCTCAGAGCTCTACAGACAATTCCTTCGACCTCTCTGCAGCACTTCACCAATCAGGCCTTTATGGTAGAGTGGCCAGACAGGAGCCACTCTTTAGTAAAATTCTCACATAGGTGTTCCCCTTATCCAGGTGGCAGAGTGTAGTGTGGATTGCAATAGAGATTGCGTCATCTGTGGATCTGTTGGGGCGGTTTGCGAATTGGAGTGGGTCTACGGTTTCTGTAATTATTGTGTTGATGTGAGCCATGACCAGCCTTTCCACGCCTTTCATGTCTACAGATGTGAATGCTACGAGGCAATAGTCATTTAAGAAAGTTACCTTGAACATGTCAGTGAAGACATTTGCCAGCTGGTCAGCGCATGCTCTAAGTACGTGTCCTGGTAATATGTCTGGCCCTGTGGTCTTGTGAATGTTAACCTGTTTAAAGGTCTTACTCACATCGGCTACGGAGAGCGCGATCACACAGTCATCCTGAACAGCTAGCGCTCTCATTCATGGTTCAGTGTTGCTCGACTTGAAGCGAGAATAGAAGTAATTTATCTCGTTTGGTAGCTTCCAGTCACTGGCCAGCTCTTTGTAGTCCATGATAGTTCGCAAGCACTGCCACATCGGACTAGCGGCTTGTCTGCCTCTCTTGTGCCGTGTCTGGGAGTAAGTGAAACGGCCAGAGCTGCCGACTCGTTGAAATAGATATTGCCATCCAAATCGAGGTTAGTCGTGCTCATGTCGAGAAGCTGTTTTCGGTCATAGGAAATTATGGCGGCGACATAATGTACCCCAAAAATTGAAGGTCAACGTAAAAAAACCCAGATAATAGCGGAATTTGTCAGAAGCCCAGAAAACAGCTGCTATCTACTGCAGCGGCATCTCACACCCAACGCTACTCTCTCTTGAACTAATCCAACAGCTATTCGCTACTCTCTCTTGAACTAGTCCAACAGCTATTTGCTACTCTCTCTCTTAAACTAGTCCAACAGCTATTTGCTACTCTCTCTCTTAAACTAGTCCAACAGCTATATGCTACTCTCTTAAACTAGTCCAACAGCTATATGCTACTCTCTCTCTTAAACTAGTCCAACAGCTATATGCTACTCTCTCTTGAACTAGTCCAACAGCTATATGCTACTCTCTCTTAAACTAGTCCAACAGCTATTTGCTACTCTCCTTGAACTAGTCCAACAGCTATATGCTACTCTCTCTTAAACTAGTCCAACAGCTATTTGCTAGTCTCTCTCTTAAACTAGTCCAACAGCTATTTGCTACTCTCTCTCTTAAACTAGTCCAACAGCTATTTGCTACTCTCTCTTAAACTAGTCCAACAGCTATATGCTACTCTCTCTTAAACTAGTCCAACAGCTATTTGCTAGTCTCTCTCTTAAACTAGTCCAACAGCTTGTTCCAAATGCTACTCTCTCTTGAACTAGTCCAACAGCTATATCCTACTCTCTCTCTTAAACTAGTCCAACAGCTATTTGCTAGTCTCTCTCTTAAACTAGTCCAACAGCTATTTGCTACTCTCTCTCTTAAACTAGTCCAACAGCTATATGCTACTCTCTCTCTTAAACTAGTCCAACAGCTATTTGCTACTCTCTCTTGAACTAATCCAACAGCTATTTGCTACTCTCTCTTAAACTAGTCCAACAGCTATATGCTACTCTCTCTCTTAAACTAGTCCAACAGCTATATGCTACTCTCTCTCTTAAACTAGTCCAACAGCTATTTGCTACTCTCTCTTGAACTAGTCCAACAGCTATTTGCTACTCTCTCTTAAACTAGTCCAACAGCTATATGCTACTCTCTCTCTTAAACTAGTCCAACAGCTATTTGCTACTCTCTCTCTTGAACTAGTCCAACAGCTATATGCTACTCTCTCTTACACTAGTCAAATAGCTATTTGCTACTCTCTCTCTTAAACTAGTCCAACAGCTATATGCTACTCTCTCTCTTAAACTAGTCCAACAGCTATTTGCTACTCTCCTTGAACTAGTCCAACAGCTATATGCTACTCTCTCTCTTAAACTAGTCCAACAGCTATTTGCTACTCTCTCTCTTAAACTAGTCCAACAGCTATATGCTACTCTCTCTCTTAAACTAGTCCAACAGCTATTTGCTACTCTCTCTTGAACTAATCCAACAGCTATATGCTACTCTCTCTTAAACTAGTCCAACAGCTATATGCTACTCTCTCTCTTAAACTAGTCCAACAGCTATTTGCTACTCTCTCTCTTAAACTAGTCCAACAGCTATTTGCTACTCTCTCTCTTAAACTAGTCCAACAGCTATATGCTACTCTCTCTCTTAAACTAGTCCAACAGCCTTTTGCTACTCTCTCTCTTAAACTAGTCCAACAGCCTTTTGCTACTCTCTCTCTTAAACTAGTCCAACAGCTATATGCTACTCTCTCTCTTAAACTAGTCCAACAGCTATTTGCTACTCTCTCTTAAACTAGTCCAACAGCTATATGCTACTCTCTCTCTTGAACTAGTCCAACAGCTATACGCTACTCTCTCTTAAACTAGTCCAACAGCTATTTGCTACTCTCTCTCTTAAACTAGTCCAAAAGCTATTTGCTACTCTCTCTCTTAAACTAGTCCAAAAGCTATTTGCTACTCTCTCTCTTAAACTAGTCCAACAGCTATATGCTACTCTCTCTTAAACTAGTCCAACAGCTATATGCTACTCTCTCTTGAAATAGTCCAACAGCTATTTGCTACTCTCTCTCTTAAACTAGTCCAACAGCTATATGCTACTCTCTCTTGAACTAATCCAACAGCTATATGCTACTCTCTCTTGAACTAGTCCAACAGCTATATGCTACTCTCTCTCTTGAACTAGTCCAACAGCTATTTGCTACTCTCTCTTGAACTAGTCCAACAGCTATTTGCTACTCTCTCTTGAACTAGTCCAACAGCTATATGCTACTCTCTCTTAAACTAGTCCAACAGCTATTTGCTAGTCTCTCTTGAACTAGTCCAACAGCTATTTGCTACTCTCTCTTGAACTAGTCCAACAGCTATTTGCTACTCTCTCTCTTAAACTAGTCCAACAGCTATATGCTACTCTCTCTCTTAAACTAGTCCAACAGCTATTTGCTACTCTCTCTTGAACTAATCTAACAGCTATATGCTACTCTCTCTTAAACTAGTCCAACAGCTATTTGCTACTCTCTCTCTTAAACTAGTCCAACAGCTATATGCTACTCTCTCTCTTAAACTAGTCCAACAGCTATTTGCTACTCTCTCTCTTAAACTAGTCCAAAAGCTATATGCTACTCTCTCTTAAACTAGTCCAACAGCTATATGCTACTCTCTCTCTTAAACTAGTCCAACAGCTATTTGCTACTCTCTCTCTTAAACTAGTCCAACAGCTATTTGCTACTCTCTCTCTTAAACTAGTCCAACAGCTATATGCTACTCTCTCTCTTAAACTAGTCCAACAGCTATATGCTACTCTCTCTTAAACTAGTCTAACAGCTATACGCTACTCTCTCTTAAACTAGTCCAACAGCTATTTGCTACTCTCTCTTGAACTAGTCCAACAGCTATTTGCTACTCTCTCTTAAACTAGTCCAACAGCTATTTGCTACTCTCTCTCTTGAACTAGTCCAACAGCTATTTGCTACTCTCTCTTGAACTAGTCCAACAGCTATTTGCTACTCTCTCTTGAACTAGTCCAACAGCTATTTGCTACTCTCTCTTAAACTAGTCCAACAGCTATTTGCTACTCTCTCTCTTAAACTAGTCCAACAGCTATATGCTACTCTCTCTTGAACTAGTCCAACAGCTATATGCTACTCTCTCTTAAACTAGTCCAACAGCTATTTGCTACTCTCTCTCTTAAACTAGTCCAACAGCTATTTGCTACTCTCTCTTAATTAAACTAGTCCAACAGCTATATGCTACTCTATCTCTTAAACTAGTCCAAAAGCTTTGTTCCTTCCCATTCCTCTGTCATTCTCTCCTGTTGTCTGTTTTGGTCTCTCAGGTTCATTGTTTTTTTATTCTGCCCCTAAATGAGATGTTGTCATGTTGAGCTGGTTCCAATCCTCTTGTGCAGCAGCCCATCTGTGTGTTCAGCTTCCGTATAACTTCAGGAGCAGCTGAGAAATAATTCATTCACCCACTGATAGAAGCTAGCTAGCTGTGTTGTCCGTCTGTGTTAGTTCTGTGATTTAAACGGGCCAGGGTTTATCACCAGGATGGCTGGTCATTTAGCGGGTTGGCTTAGTGGGCTACTTCCTGATGACGGGGGGGAAAGTGTTGGACTACTGTAGGTTCTTCTGAATAGGTCCGGGACAAGCCGTTGAGTTTGATACTGTATGCATTATGTATTTGAAGTAAGTGTGTGTGTGTGTGTGTGTGGGGGGGGGGGGGGGGGGGGGGGGGGGCTTGTTAGCACTGAGCAAAGTGGGTCACACGCTCCCACAGCAAGCTCCTCACTGTTCCCCTCCTTTCTTCCTCTCTCTCTTTCTCTCTCTCTCTCTCCCTGCATTCCACAGCTCCTGTTGATGTAGCTGTGTGTGTCTGACATATGACATATCAGTCATTGTACTTCCTTCCTGCCACTGTCTCCAGGGAGGACTATAGACTATGTTCTGCAGTAGTCTAGTGTGTGTGTGTGTGTGTGTGTGTGTGTGTGTGTGTGTGTGTGTGTGTGTGTGTGTGTGTGTGTGTGTGTGTGTGTGTGTGTGTGTGTGTGTACGTGCGCATGCTCCCCCCGTTGACCAGACGTGAGAGCTGTAGCTCCGTGCCAACGAAACATGGCAATCCTACTATCATAACTTAACACACCCGTTGTAACTGCTATCGTTAATACGCTTTAGTCACACAGGCTCCATTTTGAAAGGGAAGCGTGACTCTCTCTCCCTCTCGAGTTGAACTGACTGTCAGATCCTTTTTTAAAATGGCTTAGTGTTGTCTGGAGAGAGGAAGAGAAAACAAAACAAGAGGGAGGGGGGGAATTAGATAGATGGTGTGTTTACACACTACACACACACACACACACACACACACACACACACACACACACACACACACACACACACACTGCACACAACACACTACACACACAACACACAACACACTACACACACAACACACAACACACAACACACACACACACTACACAGTTGTGACTCCACTTGAGCTGTGGCGGAGAGAGGGAAGGAAGGGAAAAAGAGAGGTGTTGAGGGATTTGTCAAACCCCTTAGCAGTCATCATTATGATAGCTAGTCAGGCAGGAGACAGGCTGTGTGTGTCTGACTAGCTTACAAACTGTGTTGATTATGAAGAATTATGTCCCGGTTTTTTTTTTTTACTCCGCAAGGAACTCAAACTTGATCACACTTTAACAGACACTGTCTGTTAACAAGGATCCGCTATTAAAACGGTGTTCATTTCCACGAGGGTACAGAGTACTACAGGGTCCGGTTCTTTACACTTCTCCTTTTACGTGTTCATGATGTCTGTTTGAAGATGGTACATGACAGGGATGATTAGTGTTACGTTCCCTAAAGACAAAACCCTCTCTACACTACCGTTCGAAAGTTTGGGGTCACTTAGAAATGTCCTTGTTTTCCATGAAAACAGACATGAAATGAGTTGCAAAATGAATAGGAGATATAGTCAAGACGTTGACAAGGTTATAAATCATGATTTTTTAAATTTAAATAATTGTGTGTCCTTCAAACTTTACTTTCATCAAAGAACCCTTCATCTGCAGCAATTACAGCCTTGCAGATCTTTGGCATCCTAGTTATCAGTGTGTTGAGGTAATCTGAAGAGATTTCACCCCATGCTTCCTGAAACACCTCCCACAAGTTGGATTGGCTTGATGGGCACTTCTTACAAACCATACGGTCAAGCTGCTCCCACAACAGCTCAATAGGGTTGAGATCCGGTGACTGTGCTGGCCACTCCATTATAGACAGAACACCACCTGACTGCTTCTTCCCTAAATAGTTCTTACATAGTCTGGAGCTGTGCTTTAGGTCATTGTCCTGTTGTAGGAGGAAATTGGCTCCAATTAAGCGCCGTCCACAAGGTATGGCATGGCGTTGCAAAATGGAGTGATAGTCTTCCTTCTTCAAGATCCCTTTTACCCTGTACAAGTCTCCCACTTTACCACCACCAAAGCGCCCCCAGACCATCACATTTCCTCCGCCATGCTTGACAGATGGCGTCAAGCACTAAACTCTTCCAATTTTTTTCTGCGTCTCACGAATGATCCGAACACCTCAAACTTAGATTCGTCTGTCCATAACACTTTTTTCCCAATCTTCCTCTGTCCATTGTCTGTGTTCTTTTGCCCATCTTAATCTTTTATTTTTATTGGCCAGTCTGAGATATGGCTTTTTCTTTGCAACTCTGCCTAGAAGGCCAGCATCCCGGAGTCGCCTTTTTCACTGTTGATGTTGAGACTGGTGTTTTGCGGCTACTATTTAATGAAGCTACCAGTTGAGTACTCGAGAGGCATCTGTTTCTCAAACTAGACACTCTAATGTACTTGTCCTCTTGCTCAGTTGTGCACCGGGGCCTCCCACTCCTCTTTCTATTCTGGTTAGAGCCAGTTTGTGCTGTTCTGTGAAGGGAGTAGTACACAGCGTTGTACGAGATCTTCAGTTTCTTGGCAATTTCTCACATGGAATAGCCTTAATTTCTCAGAACAAGAATATGCTGATGAGTTTCAGAAGAAAGTTCTTTGTTTCTGGACATTTTGAGCCTGTAATCGAACCCACAAATGTTGATGTTTTTTCATTTTTTATTTAACCTTTATTTAACTAGGCAAGTCAGTTAACCTCTCTGGGATATGTGGGACGGTAGCGTCCCACCTGGCCAACATCCAGTGAAAATGCAGAGAGCCAAATTCAAATAAATTACTATAAAAATGAAACTTTCATGAAATCACACATTCAATGTGAATCCAGCCAACGTTTCAGATTTTAAAAAATGCTTTACGGTGAAAGCAAACAATGCTATTATCTGAGGATAGCACCCCAGCTAACAATCACAGACCATCATATTTCAACCCTCACGGCGCGACACAAAACGCAGAAATAAAGATATAATTCATGCCTTACCTTTGATGAGCTTCTTCTGTTGGCACTCCAATATGTCCCATAAACATCACAAATGGTCCTTTTGTTCGATTAATTCCGTCGATATTTATCCAGAATGTCCATTTATTTGGCGCGTTTGATCCAGAAAAACACTGGTTCCAACTTGCACAACGTGACTACAAAAGATCTGAAAAGTTACCTGTAAGCTTTGTCCAAACATTTCAAACTACTTTTGTAATACAACTTTAGGCATTTTTTAAAGTTAAATAATCGATAAAATTGAAGACGGGATGATCTGTGTTTAATACCGGAGGAAAACAATGTGTAGCATGCTTTCTGGTCACGCGCCTCTAACAAACAGTACACTTCACTGGAGCCTCATTCTGAACATGGCTACTTCTTCATTTCTAAAAGGAAAAACCTCAACCAATTTCTAAAGACTGGTGACATCCAGTGGAAGCGATAGGAACTGCAGGAAGGTCCCTTAGAAATCTGGATTCCCAATGAAATCCCATTGAAAAGAGAGTGACCCCAATTTTTTTTTTTTTATCGGAATGGTTTGTCCTCGGGGTTTTGCCTGCAAAATAGGTTCTGTTATACTCACAGACATGATTCAAACAGTTTTAGAAACTTCAGAGTGTTTTCTATCCGATACTACTAATAATATGAATATATTAGCATGTGGGACTGAGTACGAGGCCGTTTACTCTGGGCACGCTTTTCATCCAAACGTGAAAATGCTGCTCCTATCCTAGAGAAGTTAAGAACAAATTCTTATTTACAATGACAGCCTAGGAACAGTGGGTTAACTGCCTTGTTCAGTGTCAAAACGACAGATTTCTACCTTGTCAACTCGGGGATTCAATCTAGCAATCTTTCGGTTCCTGGCCCAACACTCAAACTACGAGGCTACCTGCCACCCCTTCATTTCATACTCAACTAGACTAAAGAAGGCCAGTTTTATTGCTTCTTCAATCAGAACAACGTTTTTCAGCTTTGCTAACATAATTGCAAAAGGGTTTTCTAATGATCAATTAGCCTTTTAAAATGATTAACTTGGATTAGCTAACACAATGTGCCATTGGAACACAGAAGTGCGTTTGTTATTAAAGCACATGCAAGTTCACATGTTCCAGAAGGCATTTTTGCCCCTCCAAAAAACGTGGTTAGAGAGGACATTAGTGGCACTCTGAATCACAGTTGAATATAGAGTTACAGTATATCTCAATGACCTGGTTAGTGAGGACGTTAGTGGCTCTCTGAATCACAGTTGAATATAGAGTTACAGTATATCTCAATGACCTGGTTAGTGAGGACGTTAGTGGCTCTCTGAATCACAGTTGAATATAGAGTTACAGTATGACCTGGTTAGTGAGGACGTTAGTGGCTCTCTGAATCACAGTTGAATATAGAGTTACAGTATGACCTGGTTAGTGAGGACGTTAGTGGCTCTCTGAATCACAGTTGACATGGTAGTTACAGTATATCTCATTGACCTGGTTAGTGAGGACGTTAGTGGCACTCTGAATCACAGTTGAATATAGAGTTACAGTATATCTCAATGACCTGGTTAGTGAGGACGTTAGTGGCTCTCTGAATCACAGTTGAATATAGAGTTACAGTATATCTCAATGACCTGGTTAGTGAGGACGTTAGTGGCTCTCTGAATCACAGTTGACATGGTAGAGTTACAGTATATCTCAATGACCTGATTAGTGAGGACGTTAGTGGCACTCTGAATCACAGTTGACATGGTAGAGAAGATAGTGAGTTTTACACTGTGGTCAGACAGTTTCAATCGGAGAGGAGAGGAGAGGAGAGAAGGAGAGGAGGGGACAAAGACAAACTCTATATGTTCCATTACAGGAATCAATCAATCAAATGTATTTATAAAGCCCTTTTTACATCAACTGATGTCACAAAGTGCTGTACAGAAGACCAAGATGAGAGGGCAGTTTGTCTCAACTCTCTCTGTTCCGTTACAGGAAGACCAAGATGAGAGGACAGTTTGTCTCAACTCTCTCTGTTCCACTACAGGAAGACCAAGATGAGAGGGCAGTTTGTCTCAACTCTCTCTGTTCCGTTACAGGAAGACCAAGATGAGAGGGCAGTTTGTCTCAACTCTCTCTGTTCCGTTACAGGAAGACCAAGATGAGAGGACAGTTTGTCTCAACTCTCTCTGTTCCACTACAGGAAGACCAAGATGAGAGGACAGTTTGTCTCAACTCTCTCTGTTCCACTACAGGAAGACCAAGATGAGAGGGCACTTTGTCTCAACTCTCTCTGTTCCGTTACAGGAAGACCAAGATGAGAGGACAGTTTGTCTCAACTCTCTCTGTTCCACTACAGGAAGACCAAGATGAGAGGGCACTTTGTCTCAACTCTCTCTGTTCCGTTACAGGAAGACCAAGATGAGAGGGCAGTTTGTCTCAACTCTCTCTGTTCCGTTACAGGAAGACCAAGATGAGAGGACAGTTTGTCTCAAATCTCTCTGTTCCACTACAGGAAGACCAAGAAGAGAGGGCACTTTGTCTCAACTCTCTCTGTTCCGTTACAGGAAGACCAAGATGAGAGGGCAGTTTGTCTCAACTCTCTCTGTTCCACTACAGGAAGACCAAGATGAGAGGGCAGTTTGTCTCAACTCTCTCTGTTCCGTTACAGGAAGACCAAGATGAGAGGGCAGTTTGTCTCAACTCTCTCTGTTCCGTTACAGGAAGACCAAGATGAGAGGGCAGTTTGTCTCAACTCTCTCTGTTCCACTACAGGAAGACCAAGATGAGAGGGAGGGAGAGAGAGGTACCAGAACGGAATGGAGAAAAGAGCGAAAGAGCGACAATAAATAGAGAGACGGCAGAGGGGAAGAGGAGAAAGCTTTTGAGAAGAGGACAGTGAAAGATAAAAAGAGAGAGGCCAGAGAGAGAGATGGGGTTTTAAAGAGATTTAGTCAGTTAAGTCCAGTAATGCTGTGGGCTGCATGGTCACTGACCCGTCTCTTCTCTGGACCCTAGACGTCGTGTCGCCCCACACAGGACCTGGCCTCCAGCAGGCCATGCTTCATCTGACACACACACACACACACACACACACACACACACGCATACGCGCGTCAGTAAACAAAGTCAACAATCTCTTCCTAGAAACTAACAAGTAAAAGTGGCATTACATTCCTTCCTCCTTTTGTATCCTTTTTCCAACCCTTTCATGGCTGTCTTTCTTTTCCTCTCAAATATGTCTCCCTCTCTCTCTCTTTCTGCCTTCCTGTCTGTCTGTCTGTCTGTCTGTCTGTCTGTCTGTCTGTCTGTCTGTCTGTCTGTCTGCCTTCCTGTCTGCCTTTCTGTCTGTCTGTCTGTCTGTCTGTCTGTCTGTCTGTCTGTCTGTCTGTCTGTCTGTCTGTCTGTCACCTTCCCTGTGTCCTCCTCTCTGTCTGTGGAGTAGCTTGCCAAAGGCAATGAGGCTGGGTTCTGAATGTATATTTTGGTTCTCATTTGGAGGGTTTCAGAGATCTGTGCAAGCTGTATGAGCTGTATGAGCTGTAGGGGCTGTAGGAGCTGTAGGAGCTGTATGAACTCTAGGAGCTGTAGGAGCTGTAGGAGCTGTATGAACTCTAGGAGCTGTATGAACTGTATGAACTCTAGGAGCTGTAGGAGCTGTATGAACTCTAGGAGCTGTATGAACTGTGTGAACTCTAGGAGCTGTAGGAGCTGTATGAACTCTAGGAGCTGTAGGAGCTGTATGAACTGTATGAACTCTAGGAGCTGTAGGAGCTGTATGAACTCTAGGAGCTGTATGAACTGTATGAACTGTATGAGCTGTATGAGCTGTAGGAGTATGAACTGTATGAACTCTAGGAGCTGTAGGAGATGTATGAATTCTAGGAGCTGTATGAGCTGTATGAACTCTAGGAGCTGTAGGAGATGTATGAACTCTAGGAGCTGTAGGAGCTGTAGGAGCTGTAGGAGCTGTATGAATTCTAGGAGCTGTAGGAGCTGTATGAACTGTATGAACTCTATGAGCTGTAGGAGCTGTATGAACTCTAGGAGCTGTAGGAGCTGTATGAACTCTAGGAGCTGTAGGAGCTGTATGAACTCTAGGAGCTGTATGAACTGTATGAACTGTAGGAGCTGTATGAGCTGTAGGAGCTGTAGGAGCTGTATGAGCTGTAGGAGCTGTAGGAGCTGTAGGAGATGTATGAATTCTAGGAGCTGTAGGAGCTGTATGAGCTGAATGAGCTGTAGGAGCTGTAGGAGATGTATGAATTCTAGGAGCTGTAGGAGCTGTAGGAGTTGTAGGAGCTGTATGAGCTGTATGAGCTCTAGGAGCTGTATGAACTGTATGAACTCTAGGAGCTGTATGAACTCTAGGAGCTGTATGAGCTGTATGAGCTCTAGTAGCTGTAGGAGCTGTATGAACTGTATGAACTGTATGAACTCTAGGAGCTGTATGAACTGTATGAGCTGTAGGAGCTGTATGAGCTGTATGAGCTCTAGTAGCTGTAGGAGCTGTATGAGCTGTATGAACTGTATGAACTCTAGGAGCTGTATGAACTGTATTAGCTGTATGAGCTGTATGAGCTGTAGGAGCTGTATGAGCTGAATGAGCTGAATGAGCTGTAGGAGCTGTAGGAGATGTATGAATTCTAGGAGCTGTAGGAGCTGTATGAGCTGTATGAGCTGAATGAGCTGTAGGAGCTGTAGGAGATGTATGAATTCTAGGAGCTGTAGGAGCTGTATGAGCTGTAGGAGCTTTAGGAGCTGTAGGAGTATGAGCTTTAGAAGCTGTAGGAGCTGTATGAGCTGAAGGAGCTTTAGGAGCTGTAGGAGTATGAGCTTTAGAAGCTGTAGGAGCTGTATGAGCTGAAGGAGTATGAGCTGTAGGAGCTGTAGGAGTATGAGCTGTAGAAGCTGTATGAGCTGTAGGAGTATGAGCTATAGGAGCTGTAGGAGTATGAGCTGTAGAAGCTGTATGAGCTGTAGGAGTATGAGCTGTAGGAGTATGAGCTGTAGAAGCTGTAGAAGCTGTATGAGCTGTATGAGCTGTAGGAGCTGTAGGAGCTGTAGGAGTATGAGCTATAGGAGCTGTAGGAGTATGAGCTGTAGAAGCTGTATGAGCTGTAGGAGTATGAGCTGTAGGAGTATGAGCTGTAGGAGTATGAGCTATAGGAGCTGTAGGAGTATGAGCTGTAGGAGTATGAGCTGTAGGAGTATGAGCTATAGGAGCTGTAGGAGTATGAGCTGTAGGAGCTGTAGGAGTATGAGCTGTAGGAGCTGTATGAGCTGTCGGAACTTTCGGGGGTGTAGGAGATCATACAGCTCATACTCAGGCTGTAAACAGATGACTGTGTTGGTGAACAGCGGAATTAATATAGGAGCTGTAGGAGCTGTATGAACTCTAGGAGCTGTAGGAGCTGTATGAACTCTAGGAGCTGTAGGAGCTGTATGAATTCTAGGAGCTGTATGAGCTGTAGGAGCTGTATGAGCTGAATGAGCTGTAGGAGCTGTATGAGCTGAATGAGCTGTAGGAGCTGTAGGAGATGTATGAATTCTAGGAGCTGTAGGAGCTGTATGAGCTGTAGGAGCTGAATGAGCTGAATGAGCTGTAGGAGCTGTATGAGCTGAATGAGCTGTAGGAGCTGTATGAGCTGAATGAGCTGTAGGAGCTGTATGAGCTGAATGAGCTGTAGGAGCTGTAGGAGCTGTAGGAGTATGAGCTGTAGAAGCTGTATGAGCTGTATGAGCTGAAGGAGATGTATGAATTCTAGGAGCTGTATGAATTCTAGGAGATGTAGAAGCTTTATGAATTCTAGGAGCTGTAGGAGTTGTAGGAGCTGTAGAAGCTGTATGAGCTGTATGAGCTGAAGGAGTTTGAGCTGTAGGAGCTGTAGGAGTATGAGCTGTAGAAGCTGTATGAGCTGTAGGAGTATGAGCTATAGGAGCTGTAGGAGTATGAGCTGTAGAAGCTGTAGGAGCTGTAGGAGTATGAGCTGTAGAAGCTGTAGGAGCTGTAGGAGTATGAGCTGTAGAAGCTGTAGGAGCTGTAGGAGAAGGAGCTGTAGAAGTATGAGCTGTAGGAGTATGAGCTGTAGGAGCTGTAGAAGCTGTAGAAGCTGTATGAGCTGAATGAACTGTATGAGCTGTAGGAGCTGTAGGAGCTGTAGGAGCTGTAGGAGTATGAGCTGTAGGAGCTGTAGGAGTATGAGCTGTAGAAGCTGTAGGAGCTGTAGGAGTATGAGCTGTAGAAGCTGTAGGAGCTGTAGGAGTATGAGCTGTAGAAGCTGTAGGAGCTGTAGGAGAAGGAGCTGTAGGAGCTGTAGGAGTATGAGCTGTAGGAGCTGTAGGAGTATGAGCTGTAGGAGTATGAGCTGTAGGAGCTGTAGGAGTATGAGCTGTAGGAGCTGTATGAGCTGTCGGAACTTTCAGGGGTGTAGGAGATCATACAGCTCATACTCAGGCTGTTAACAGATGACTGTGTTGGTGAACAGCGGAATTAATATAGGAGCTGTAGGAGTTATGTCACAGCCTTATTCTAAAATGGATAAAAAATAAAGATATCCCCATCAATCTACACACAATACCCCATAATGGCATCACAATACCCCATAATGGCATCACAATACCCCATAATGACATCACAATACCCCATAATGACATCACAATACCCCATAACGACATCACAATACCCCATTTGTATAAGTATTCTGACTCTTTCCTCAGTACTTTGTTGAAGCACCTATGGCAGCGATTACAGCCTTGAGTATTCTTGGGTATGACGCTACAAGCTTGGCATACCTTTATTTGGGGAGTTTCTCACATTCTTCTCTGCAGATCCTCTCAAGTTGCCAACAGCATGCTTCACCGTAGGGATGGTGCCAGGTTTCCTCCAGACTTGACTCTTGGCATTCAAGACAAATTATTCAATCTTGGTTTCATCAGACCAAAGAATCTTGTTTCTCATGGTCTGAGAGTCTTTAGGTGCCTTTAAGGAAACTCCAAGCGGGCTGTCATGTGCCTTTTACTGAGGAGTGGCTTCTGTCTGGCCATTCTACCATTAAGGCCCGGTTTGTGGAGTGCTGCAGAGATAAGAGTATTGACAACAGGGGAGGGTTCTAGAGTATTGATAACAGGGGAGGGTTCTAGAGTATTGGCAACATGGGAGGGTTCTAGAATATTCAAAACAGGGCAGGGTTCTAGAGTGTTGACAACAGGGGAGGGTTCTAGAGTATTGACAACATGGGAGGATGCTAGAGTATTGGCAACAGGGGAGGGTTCTAGAGTATTGGCAACACGGGAGGGTTCTAGAATATTCAAATCAGGGCAGGGTTCTAGAGTGTTGACAACAGGAGAGAGTTCTAGAGTATTGACAACAGGGGAGGGTTCTAGAGTATTGACAACAGGGGAGGGTTCTAGAGTATTGACAACAGGGGAGGGTTCTAGTATTGACAACAGGGGATCCAATCATTTTTATCCCATATTTTTTATATTTGTATTACTTGTTATACAAAATATTGTTCTCTGAGCAATTGTATTAGTATAAAATGATACATTTTCACATTTTTTATAAAATATAGCGCAGTATTTGTATGATTGTATTATTTATCGTGGGTGCCAAAAATTATAGACCCCATTGAATATTAGTCTCTGTTTATCTACATAAATAACTAAATTCAACTTATTGAGATACTCCACTTCAGGATATGTTGTAAACAAAGACACTTAACTCAAGATTAAACCAGATTCTCAGAACTCAAGACATAATTTTCTGTGTCAACTGAGAAAAACAACATTTATGATCAATAACATTTTTTCCAAATGGGCCGTGTCTCAGTGGGGGGATTTCTTTCCTTCTGTTTAGCTGTACTTCCAGTTCCCATACAGGTAGAAAAGTCTGAGCAGCTAAAATGAGCAACTCATTTAGATAAAGCGCCCGACATGGAGGTTGTGTGTTTGTGGAACTCCGGTAGCTGTATAAGTACCTCAGTATGTCAACGCCTGGGTAGGCCTGAAACATAACCCTCCAACCCCCCCAATAGGCTGAAGCCTAGATCAACACGAGTTCCCCCAGAAATACTGTCTGAGAACTAGACGGTTAGGTTCAGAAACGGTTGTAGAAGTTGAAAGATCTGTCAATTAAATGGTTGTAGAAGCTGTGAACTGAAAGACCTGTCAATTAAATGGTTGTAGAAGCCCACGAACTGAAAGACCTGTCAATAAAATGGTTGTAGAAGCTGTGAACTGAAAGACCTGTCAATAAAATGGTTGTAGAAGCTGTGAACTGAAAGACCTGTCAATAAAATGGTTGTAGAAGCTGTGAACTGAAAGACCTGTCAATAAAATGGTTGTAGAAGCTGTGAACTGAAAGACCTGTCAATTAAATGGTTGTAGAAGCTGTGAACTGAAAGACCTGTCAATTAAGTGGTTGTAGAAGCTGTGAACTGAAAGATCTGTCAATGAAACTGGTGTAGAAATCAAATCAAAGTTTATTTGTCACGTGCGCCAAATACAACAGGTGTAGACCTTACAGTGAAACGCTACTTACAGGCTCTAACCAACAGTGCAATTTCTAAAAGGTATGAGGTGAACAATAGGTAAGTACAGAAATAAAAAAAACTGTAAAAAGACGGTGGAAAAATAACAGTCGCCAGGCTACATACAGTAGCGAGGCTATAACAGTAGCAGTAGCAAGGCACCGGTTAGTTGGGCTGATTGTGTACATGGAGATATGGTTAAACCTGTCTAGGATGGGCGTGCCGCTAGCGGCACACCCCCCCCACCCCCACTGAAAAGGCAGAGCCGCGAAATTCAAAAAAAATATTTTTTTAAAATATTTAACATTAAACATTAACATTAAAGTCCAATACAGCTAATGAAAGACACAGATCTTGTGAATCCAGTCAACATGTCCGATTTTTAAAATGTTTTACAGGGAAGACACAATATGTAAAGATGTACATCTATTACCTAAAAACACATTAGCATAATCCACCATCTTTTATTTGTCCACCAACACCAGTAGCTATCACCAATTCGGCTAAACTAAGATATTTATAGCCCCTAACCAACAAAAAAACTCATCAGATGACAGTCTGATAACATATTTATGGTATGGGATAGGTTTTGTTAGAAAAAAGTGCATATTTCAGGTAGATGGCATAGGTTACAATTGCACCCACCGTCACAAATGGACTAGAATAATTACAATGAGCAACGTGTTTACCTAACTACTAATCATCAAACATTTCGTAAAAATACACAGCATACACTAATCGAAAGACACAGATCCTGTGAATACAGACAATATTTCAGATTTTCTAAGTGTCTTACAGCGAAAACACAATAAATCGTTATATTAGCATAGCACATAGCACATAGCAGCCCAGCATTGATTCTAGCCAAAGTGAGCGATAAAAGTCAACATCGCCAAAAGATATTAATTTTTTCACTAACCTTCTCAGAATTCTTCCGATGACACTCCTGTAACATCATATTACACAATCCATATAGAGTTTGATCGAAAATGTTTATATTTAGCCACCAAAATCATGGTTAGACAATGTGAAATGTAGCTCAGCTGGTCAGAAAATGTCCTTGCGCCACTTAGACAGTGATCTACTCTTATACATAAATACTCATAAACGTGACAAAATATAGGGTGGACAGGGATTGATAGACAATTTAATTCTTAATACAATTGCGGAATTACATTTTTTAAATTATCCTTACTTTTCAATACAGTTTGCGCCAAGCGAAGCTACGTCAAAAAACATGGCGTCCTAAGCCACTAACATTTTTCGACAGAAACACGATTTATCATAATAAAAATGTCCTACTTTGAGCTGTTCTTCCATCAGTATCTTGGGCAAAGGATCCTTTCTTGGGAGTAATCGTCTTTTGGTGGAAAGCTGTCCTCTTGCAATGTGGAAATGCCAACTGCGTTCGGGATGAACTGAAAAGCGTGCCCAGCTATTCACATCGTTTCAAAAATAAATGTCCCAAAATCGCACTAAACGGATATAAATTGCTATAAAACGCTTTAAATTAACTACCTTATGATGTTTTTAACTCCTATAACGAGTAAAAAGATGACCGGAGAAATATAACAGGCTAAACTAACGCTTGGAACAGGAGCGGGTCGGTGTCCTCCACGCGCGTTACGCACCAAGAAAAGACTTGCTAGCTACAGGGTTTTTTAATTTATAGGGCCTGTGAACGCGCAATCGACCCCATTGAAATCGTCATCACGTAAAGGCATCCAGGGGAAGACGTAAGCAGTGTCCGTATAGTCATAGCAATAACAGTGCCCTTTTAACTGACTCCAGAACAGTGGCCAACATTTCTGAAATCTGACTCCATGTCAGGGAAATTGCTGTAGAATGGGCTCTGTTCCACTTAGAGACACAATTTCAACTCCTATAGAAACTTTAGACTGTTTTCTATCCAATAATAATAATAATATGCATATTGTACGATCAAGGATTTTGTGGGAAGCCGTTTCAAAAATTACCCAATTAGCATAAATAGTCACAACAGCGCCCCCATCCTCAACAGGTTAAAGTGACTATGTATGCACAACGCAAATAGTCCGGGTAGGCATTTGATGACCTAAAAACTGTTGAGAAGCCTTTTTGTCCTAGACTTGGCATTCCGGTACTGCTTGCCATGCGGTAGTAAAGAGAACAGTCTATGACTGTTGGGCCTGGGGTCTTTGACACTTTTTAGGACCTTCCTCTGACACCGCCTGGTGTAGAGGTGCTGGATGGCAGGCAGGCTTAGCCCCAGTGATGTACTGGGCCGTACACACTGTAGTGCCTTGCGGTCGGAGGCCGAGAAGTTGCCGTACCAGGCAGTGATGCAACCAGTCAGGATGCTCTCAATGTTGCAGCTGTAGAACCTTTTGAGGATCTGAGGACCCATACCAAATCTTTTCAGTCTCCTGAGGGGGAAAAGGTTTTGTCCTGCCCTCTTCCCGACTGTCTTGGTGTGTTTGGACCATTCTAGTTTGTTGGTGATGTGGACACCAAGGAACTTGAAGCTCTCAACCTGCTCCACTACAGCCCCGTTGATGAGAATGGGGGCATGATCGGTGCTCCTTTTCCTGTAGTCCACAATCATCTCCTTAGTCTTGGTTACGTTGAGGGATAGGTTGTTATTCTGGCACCACCCGGCCAGGTCTCTGACCTCCTCCCTATAGGCTGTCTCGTCGTTGTTGGTGATCAGGCCTACCACTGTTGTGTCGTCTGCAAACTTAATGATGGTGTTGGAGTCATGCTTGTCCATGCAGTCGTGGGTGAACAGGGAGTACAGGATGGGACTAAGCACGCACCCCTGAGGGGCTCCAGTGTTGAGGATAAGCGTGGCAGATGTGTTGCTACCTACCCTCACCACCTTAGGGCGGCCCGTTAGGAAGTCCAGGATCCAATTGCAAAGGGAGAAGCTGAAAGATCTGTCAATGAAACGGTTGTTGAGCTGAAAGATCTGTCCATGAAACGGTTGTTGAGCTGAAAGATCTGTCCATGAAACGGTTGTTGAGCTGAAAGATCTGTCCATGAAACGGTTGTTGAGCTGAAAGATCTGTCCATGAAACGGTTGTTGAGCTGAAAGATCTGTCCATGAAACGGTTGTTGAGCTGAAAGATCTGTCCATGAAACGGTTGTTGAGCTGAAAGATCTGTCCATGAAACGGTTGTTGAGCTGAAAGATCTGTCCATGAAACGGTTGTTGAGCTGAAAGATCTGTCCATGAAACGGTTGTTGAGCTGAAAGATCTGTCCATGAAACGGTTGACCATCTGCTTACGGTGGTCCAGAGGGGCAAACACTTTGTTTCTGCTTTTCCAACTCTTCCTTTTAATTCACCATCATGCTGTATCATGCTGTGCTCCTTCCAGTTTTTCATAAAGTTTTCACAACACTTGACCACATTTTGTTATGTTACAGCTTGAATTTAAAATAGATTAAATTGAGATTATGTGTGTCAAAGTGAAATAATGTTTTTAGACATTTTTACAAATGAATTTAAAATGAAAAGCTAAAATTTCTTGAGTCAAATAAGTATTCAACCCCTTTGCGATGGCAAGCCTAAATATGGTCAAGAGTAAAAATGTGCTTATGTAACAGTATAACTTTAGACCGTCCTGTCGCCCCGACCCGGGCGCGAACCAGGGACCCTCTGCACACATCAACAACAGTCACCCACGAAGCGTCGTTACCCATCGCTCCACAAAAGCCGCGTCCCTTTCAGAGCAAGGGGCAACACTACTTCTAGGTTTCAGAGCAAGTGACGTAACTGATTGAAACGCTATTAGCGCGTACCCGCTAACTAGCTAGCCATTTCACATCCGTTACACTTAACAAGTCACATAAGTTGCATGGACTCACTGTGTGCACAATAATAGTGTTTAACATGATTTTTGAATGACTATCTAATTTCTGTACCCCCACACATTCACTTGACTGTAAGATCCCTCAGTCGAGCAGTGAATTTCAAACACAAATTTAACCACAGGGACCAGGGAGGTTTTTCTAATGTCTTGCAAAGAAGGGCTCCTATTGGTAGATGGGTAGGAAATAAAAAGCAGACATTAATAACTTCAACATGGTCAAAGGGATATTCAATTACACTTTGGATGGTGTATCAATTCACCCAGTCACTACAAAGATACAGGCGTCCATCCTAACTCAGTTGCCGGAGAGGAAGGAAACTGCTCAGAGATTTCACCATGAGGCCAATGGTGACTTTAAAACAGTTACAGAGTTTAATGGCTGTGATAGGAGAAAACTGAGGATGATCAACAGCATTGTAGTTACTCCACTATAGCAACCAAATTGACAGAGTGAAAAGAAGGAATCCTGTATTGAATAAAACTATTCCAACAAGTTACTAAAGTAAAACTGCAAAGTATGTGGCACAGAAATTTACTTTTTGTCCTGAATGCAAAGAGTTATGTTTTGGGCCAGTCCAATACATCTCTGAGTACCACTCTTCATATCTTCAAGCACGGTGGTGGCTGCATCATGTTATGGGTATGCTTGTCATTGGCATGGACTACGGAGTTTTTTTTAGGATAAAAAGTAACTGAATAGAGCTAAACACAGGCAAAATCCTAGAGGAAAACATGGTTCGGGCTGCTTTCCACCAGAAACTGGGAGACGAATTCACCTTTCAGCAGGACAATAACCTCAAATACAAGGCCAAATCTACACTGGAGTTGCTTATCAAGACGACATTGAATGTTCCGGAGTGACCCAGTTACAGTTATGGGCAAGACATTAAAATCTCTGTCTAGCAATGATCAACAACCAACTTGACGGAGCTTGAAGTATTTTTTAAAAGAATAATGTGCAAATATTGCACAATCCAGGTGTGTAAACCTCTTCAGATTTACCCAGAGAGACTCACAGCTGTAATCGCTTCCAAATGTGATTCTAACATGCATTGACTCAGGGGTGTGAATACTTATGTAAATTAGATATTTCTGTATTTCATTTTAAATACATTTGCAAACATCTCTAAAAATGTGTTTTCACTTTGACAATATGGGGTATTGTGATGTTATTAGGGGGTATTGTGATGTCATTAGGGGGTATGGTGATGTCATTCGGGGGTATTGTGATGTCATTAGGGGGTATTGTGATGTCATTCGGGGGTATTGTGATGTCATTAGGGGGTATTGTGATGTCATTCGGGGGTATTGTGATGTCATTAGGGGGTATTGTGATGTCATTCGGGGGTATTGTGATGTCATTAGGGGGTATTGTGATGTCCTTAGGGGGTATTGTGATGTCATTCGGGGGTATTGTGATGTCATTCGGGGGTATTGTGATGTCATTCGGGGGTATTGTGATGTCATTCGGGGGTATTGTGATGTCATTCGGGGGTATTGTGATGTCATTCGGGGGTATTGTGATGTCATTCGGGGGTATTGTGATGTCATTAGGGGGTATTGTGATGTCATTCGGGGGTATTGTGATGTCATTCGGGGGTATTGTGATGTCATTAGGGGGTATTGTGATGTCATTAGGGGGTAATGTGTGTAGATGAGAAGAAAAACATATATATTTAATCCCTTTTGAATTCAGGCTGTAACACAACACAATGTGGAATAAGTCCAGGGGTATAAATACTTTATGAAGGCACTGTACCTAAGGAAAATGATTGAGGGGCTCTATGCAACACCCTTAAAAATGTAAGGGAAAATGATTCCTTAAGGGAAATCTTTAAGGAAAACACTTAAAATGTTTTATACTAAGAGCTAGAACTTCCTCCATTTTGGTTTGTGAGTGTTCTAAATTCTAGAGTTCCAGAGTTGTGGAATTTCAACTGTAAGCCTGACCGACCTGTCAACTGTCTGGTGTTTCCAGCTTGTCTTTTTCCCTCGCTGTGTGAGGTCAGGCGTGTACATGTGGTGTGTTACATTCCTTCTGCTCTCAGCAAGTGTTTGGCAAGTCAGAGGAAAGTAAACAAATACCTAGCCGTCTCCATGTTGGAAACCTCTGGAAACCATTAGGTAGAAAAATGATTCCTGTTGTCTGTTATCAACTCGTGGCAGCCCATGTACTGTTTGTAAATATTAGATATAAACCCATTCTGCATTACAGTCCAAATCCATCCTCACATAACATTTCTCCATCTCTCTCTGCTGTCTAGAACTTGACAAATTGGATTCACACTTGCACTTTTCACACTATTGTGCTGTACTGGGCTGGCTCAGATAGTTTCTTGACATGCAGCATTGATCATGTGATGTTTCCTTCTTGCAGCTGACTGATCTGGAGAAGCTAGAGGACCGAGGCCGGGTGGAGGGACAGAAAGAAACCTGCCGCTCTCCTACATCCATGAAGTTCAGGAGCAGATCACAAGGTAGGGGGGGGGGGGGGGGGGGGGGGGAAGAGAGAGAGAGAGAGAGAGAGAGAGAGAGAGAGAGAGAGAGAGAGAGAGAGAGAGAGAGAGAGAGAGAGAGAACAACATGGCCTGGGGAGAGAGAGAGAGAGGACAACATGGCCTGGGGAGAGAGAGAGAGAGGACAACATGGCCTGTGGAGGGGAGGGAGAGAGAGAGAGAGAGGACAACATGGCCTGTGGAGGGGAGGGAGAGAGAGAGAGGACAACATGGCCTGTGGAGGGGAGGGAGAGAGAGAGAGAGAGAGGACAACATGGCCTGTGGAGGGGAGGGAGAGAGAGAGAGAGAGAGGACAACATGGCCTGTGGAGGGGAGGGAGAGAGAGAGAGAGAGAGGACAACATGGCCTGTGGAGGGGAGGGAGAGAGAGGACAACATGGCCTGTGGAGGAGAGAGAGAGAGAGAGAGAGAGAGAGAGAGAGAGAGAGAGAGAGAGAGAGAGAGAGAGAGAGAGAGAGAGAGAGAGAACAACATGGCCTGGGGAGAGAGAGAGAGAGGACAACATGGCCTGGGGAGAGAGAGAGAGAGGACAACATGGCCTGTGGAGGGGAGGGAGAGAGAGAGAGAGAGGACAACATGGCCTGTGGAGGGGAGGGAGAGAGAGAGAGGACAACATGGCCTGTGGAGGGGAGGGAGAGAGAGAGAGAGAGAGGACAACATGGCCTGTGGAGGGGAGGGAGAGAGAGAGAGAGAGAGGACAACATGGCCTGTGGAGGGGAGGGAGAGAGAGAGAGAGAGAGGACAACATGGGCCTGTGGAGGGGAGGGAGAGAGAGGACAACATGGCCTGTGGAGGAGAGAGAGAGAGAGAGAGAGAGAGAGAGAGAGAGAGGACAACATGGGCCTGTGGAGGGGAGGGAGGGAGAGAGAGAGAGAGAGAGAGAGAGAGAGACAGAGGTGTGAGAGGGAGAGAGAGAGAGGACAACATGGCCTGTGGAGGGGAGGGAGGGAGGGAGGGAGAGAGAGAGAGAGAGAGAGAGACAGAGGTGTGAGAGAGAGAGAGAGAGACAGAGGTGAGGGAGGGAGGGAGGGAGAGAGGAACAGAGAGAGGGAGAGAGAGAGGAGAGAGAGAGGAAGAGAGAGAGAGGGAGGGAGGGGAGGGAGAGGGAGAGAGAGAGAGGGAGAGAGAGGAACAGAGAGAGGGAGAGAGAGAGAGTGAGAGAGAGAGAGAGGGAGAGAGAGAGAGAGAGAGGAAGAGAGAGAGAGAGGGAGGGAGGGAGGGGAGAGAGGGAGGGAGAGAGACTAGTCCCTAATGATGTGTAATTGGGGATGGTTGTGAAGCGTGTTCATCACACAGTCAGTCATGCTACATGCTACAGAGAGGGGGAGAGACTAGTCCCTAATGATGTGTAATTGGGGCTGGTTGTGAAGCGTGTTCATCACACAGTCAGTCATGCTACACAGTCAGTCATGCTACATGCTACAGAGAGGGGGAGAGACTAGTCCCTAATGATGTGTAATTGGGGCTGGTTGTGAAGCGTGTTCATCACACAGTCAGTCATGCTACATGCTACAGAGAGGGGGAGAGACTAGTCCCTAATGATGTGTAATTGGGGCTGGTTGTGAAGAGAGAGAGGAAGAGAGGGAGGGAGGGAGGGAGGGAGGGAGAGAGAGGAACAGAGAGAGGGAGAGAGAGAGGAAGAGAGAGAGAGAGAGAGACAGAGGTGAGGGAGGGAGGGAGGGAGAGAGAGGAACAGAGAGAGGGAGAGAGAGAGGGAGAGAGAGGGGGAGAGAGAGGGAGAGAGGGGGAGAGAGAGACTAGTCCCTAATGATGTGTAATTGGGGCTTGTTGTGAAGAGAGGAACAGAGAGAGGGAGAGAGGAACAGAGAGAGGGAGAGAGGAACAGAGAGAGGGAGAGAGGGAGGGATGGTTGTGAAGCGTGTTCATCACACAGTCAGTCATGCTACACAGGTATTTGCTCCAGTTGAAAATGATTAAAGGCGGAGGATCATTCTAATGTCATACCTGGTTTGAACTTGCCGTCCTTCATTTGATATCCATTATGGTTTGAACCACTGTCATTGACAGTAGTTAGTAATGTGGCCATGTTATTTTGTGAGGACACGGACAACAGGTGAGGACACGGACAACAGGTGAGGACTGCGATGACGACGGAAGGAGACGATTGGATAGTGAGACGTCCTGTATTGTGTTTCAGAGGAGCTGATTGGCTAGTAAGACTTCCTGGTTTGTGTTTCAGGGGGCGGTAGTCGTCTGGAGTCTGTTGGAGAGGATGACGAGCTGATTGTGGAGAATGGAGAGGCGAAGAGTGACATGGTGGAGAAACCGACACGAGGTGGACGCAAACACTCCCTGCCTCAGCAGTTAGACACTGTGGGCATCCGTCAGGTCAGTAGGTCAAAGGGCAGAGGTCAGGAGTCACTAGGTCAGTGTCCGGGGGTCCGACAGGTCAGTAGGTCAAAGGGTACAGGAGCAGAGGTCAAGAGTCACTAGATCAGTGTCCGGGAGTCTGACAGGTCAGTAGGTCTAAGGGTACAGGAGCAGAGGTCAGGAGTCACTAGATCAGTGTCCGGGGCTCCGACAGGTCAGTAGGTCAAAGGGCACAGGAGCAGAGGTCAGGAGTCACTAGATCAGTGTCCGGGGGTCTGACAGGTCAGTAGGTCAAAGGGTACAGGAGCAGAGGTCAGGAGTCACTAGGTCAGTGTCCGGGGGTCTGACAGGTCAGTAGGTCAAAGGGTACAGGAGCAGAGGTCAGGAGTCGCTAGGTCAGTGTCCGGGGGTCTGACAGGTCAGTAGGTCAAAGGGTACAGGAGCAGAGGTCAGGAGTCACTAGGTCAGTGTCCGGGGGTCTGACAGGTCAGTAGGTCTAAGGGTACAGGAGCAGAGGTCAGGAGTCACTAGATCAGTGTCCGGGGGTCTGACAGGTCAGTAGGTCAAAGGGTACAGGAGCAGAGGTCAGGAGTCACTAGGTCAGTGTCCGGGGGATGGTGTTATTCCTGCAGGTTGCCAGGGTTGCCATACACAATGTCACTGGTTGAAATCCCACCCCTAACCCTAAACGTAGCCAATCACATCCAACCCAAAGGCTTGTCATTATACAACAGCAGAGGTCAAAGGGTGAAGGTTAAGGAATAATGTACTATCCCCTTGGGGAACTATCCCTTGAAGGGGATTAAACTTAGCTGTGGTGCTCAGCGCCAGTCCTCTGAAGACCTGCTGTCTTCTGGGTTCCACCCTTACTTAGAGAGCTAAAATGATCCTCATTCATTAAATAATGCAAAACGGTATTTTCCTTGAAGGTTTAACAGAAATAAACCCCCAACCTAGCCTCCATATCTCCCGTCTCCTCTCATAGAGATACTGTATCTGTGTCTCTCTGACCTCTCAGTGGCTGGCTGGGCCAGGGATCCAGGGACGCCTCACGTCTGATCTACTGTGGCTGGATTGGCTTTAAATAGGCTATACACTAAAAGCCTGTTCTGCTCCCTCCTCAGGCTGATAGATATACTGTATTGTCCCCTTGTCCCCACAGGCTGATTTGTGTGATAATGAGCCAGGCGGAAGGACATCAAAGCCCAGACTGGCCTTTCAGCCTTCCTCTCAGCCTACCTCTCAGCTTGCCTCTCAGCCTTCCTCTCAGCTTGCCTCTCAGCCTACCTCTCAGTTTGGCTGTCTGTCTGGCCTCTCTCCCTGTCTTTCAGCCTTCCTCTCAGTTTCGCTGTCTGTCTGGCCTCTCTCCCTGTCTTTCAGCCTTCCTCTCAGTTTGGCTGTCTGTCTGGCCTCTCTCCCCTGTCTTTCAGTCTACCTCTCAGTTTGGCTGTCTGTCTGGCCTCCCCGTCTTTCAGCCTACCTCTCAGTTTGGCTGTCTGTCTGGCCTCTCTCCCCTGTCTTTCAGCCTCCCCTCT
>NC_074692.1:46615441-46637941 GCF_029448725.1 Salvelinus fontinalis
CACCCCCAGAGCTCACTACGCCACACCCCCAGAGCTCACTACGCCACACCCCCAGAGCTCACTACGCCACACCCTCAGAGCTCACTACGCCACACCCTCAGAGCTCACTACGCCACACCCCCAGAGCTCACTACGTCACACCTTCACATCTCACTACGCCACACCCCCAGAGCTCACTACGCCACACCCCCAGAGCTCACTACGTCACACCCCCAGAGCTCATTACGCCACACCCTCACAGCTCACAACGCCACACCCTCAGAGCTCACTACGCCACACCCCCAGAGCTCATTACGCCACACCCTCACAGCTCACTACGCCACACCCTCAGAGCTCACTACGCCACACCCCCAGAGCTCACTACGTCACACCCCAGAGCTCACTACGCCACACCCCCAGAGATCACTACACCACACCCTCACAGCTCACTACACCACACCCCCAGAGCTCACTACGCCACACCCTCAGAGCTCACTACGCCAGACCCTCAGAGCTCACTACGCCACACCCCCAGAGCTCACTACGCCACACCCCAGGAGCTCACTACGCCACACCCCCGGAGCTCACTACGCCACACCCCCAGAGCTCATTACGCCACACCCTCAGAGCTCACTACGTCACACCCAAAGAGCTCACTACGCCACACCCCCAGAGCTCACTACGCCACACCCCCAGAGCTCACTACGCCACACCCCCAGAGCTCACTACGCCACACCCTCAGAGCTCACTACGCCACACCCCCAGAGCTCACTACGCCACACCCCCAGAGCTCACTACGCCACACCCCCAGAGCACACTACGCCACACCCTCAGAGCTCACTACGCCACACCCTCAGAGCTCACTACGCCACACCCTCAGAGCTCACTACGCCACACCCTCAGAGCTCACTACGCCACACCCCCAGAGCTCATTACGCCACACCCTCAGAGCTCACTACGCCACACCCTCAGAGCTCACTACGCCACACCCCCAGAGCTCACTACGTCACACCCCCAGAGCTCACTACGCCACACCCTCAGAGCTCACTACGTCACACCCCCAGAGCTCATTACGCCACACCCTCAGAGCTCTCTACGCCACACCCTCAGAGCTCACTACGCCACAACCTAAGAGCTCACTACGCCACACCCCCAGAGCTCACTACGCCACACCCTCAGAGCTCACTACGCCACACCCCCAGAGCTCACTACGCCACACCCCCAGAGCTCACTACGCCACACCCCCAGAGCACACTACGCCACACCCTCAGAGCTCAATACGCCACACCCTCAGAGCTCACTACGCCACACCCTCAGAGCTCACTACGCCACACCCTCAGAGCTCACTACGCCACACCCCCAGAGCTCATTACGCCACACCCTCAGAGCTCACTACGCCACACCCTCAGAGCTCACTACGCCACACCCCCAGAGCTCACTACGTCACACCCCCAGAGCTCACTACGCCACACCCTCAGAGCTCACTACGTCACACCCCCAGAGCTCATTACGCCACACCCTCAGAGCTCTCTACGCCACACCCTCAGAGCTCACTACGCCACAACCTCAGAGCTCACTACGCCACACCCCCAGAGCTCATTACGCCACACCCTCAGAGCTCACTACGTCACACCCCCAGAGCTCACTACGCCACACCCCCAGAGCTCATTACGCCACACCCTCAGAGCTCACTACGCCACACCCCCAGAGCTCACTACGCCACACCCCCAGAGCTCACTACGCCACACCCCCAGAGCTCACTACGCCACACCCCCAGAGCTCACTACGCCACACCCCCAGAGCTCACTACGCCACACCCTCAGAGCTCACTACGCCACACCCTCAGAGCTCACTACGCCACACCCCCAGAGCTCACTACGTCACACCTTCACATCTCACTACGCCACACCCCCAGAGCTCACTACGCCACACCCCCAGAGCTCACTACGTCACACCCCCAGAGCTCATTACGCCACACCCTCACAGCTCACAACGCCACACCCTCAGAGCTCACTACGCCACACCCCCAGAGCTCATTACGCCACACCCTCACAGCTCACTACGCCACACCCTCAGAGCTCACTACGCCACACCCCCAGAGCTCACTACGTCACACCCCAGAGCTCACTACGCCACACCCCCAGAGATCACTACACCACACCCTCACAGCTCACTACACCACACCCCCAGAGCTCACTACGCCACACCCTCAGAGCTCACTACGCCAGACCCTCAGAGCTCACTACGCCACACCCCCAGAGCTCACTACGCCACACCCCAGGAGCTCACTACGCCACACCCCCGGAGCTCACTACGCCACACCCCCAGAGCTCATTACGCCACACCCTCAGAGCTCACTACGTCACACCCAAAGAGCTCACTACGCCACACCCCCAGAGCTCACTACGTCACACCCCCAGAGCTCACTACGCCACACCCCCAGAGCTCACTACGCCACACCCTCAGAGCTCACTACGCCACACCCCCAGAGCTCACTACGCCACACCCCCAGAGCTCACTACGCCACACCCCCAGAGCACACTACGCCACACCCTCAGAGCTCACTACGCCACACCCTCAGAGCTCACTACGCCACACCCTCAGAGCTCACTACGCCACACCCTCAGAGCTCACTACGCCACACCCCCAGAGCTCATTACGCCACACCCTCAGAGCTCACTACGCCACACCCTCAGAGCTCACTACGCCACACCCCCAGGGCTCACTACGTCACACCCCCAGAGCTCACTACGCCACACCCTCAGAGCTCACTACGTCACACCCCCAGAGCTCATTACGCCACACCCTCAGAGCTCTCTACGCCACACCCTCAGAGCTCACTACGCCACAACCTCAGAGCTCACTACGCCACACCCCCAGAGCTCATTACGCCACACCCTCAGAGCTCACTACGTCACACCCCCAGAGCTCACTACGCCACACCCCCAGAGCTCATTACGCCACACCCTCAGAGCTCACTACGCCACACCCCCAGAGCTCACTACGCCACACCCCTAGAGCTCATTACGCCACACCCTCAGAGCTCACTACGCCACACCCTCACAGCTCACTACGCCACACCCCCAGAGCTCATTACGCCACACCCCAGGAGCTCACTACGCCACACCCCCAGAGCTCACTACGCCACACCCTCAGAGCTCACTACGCCACACCCTCAGAGCTCACTACGCCACACCCCCAGAGCTCACTACGCCACACCCCCAGAGCTCACTACGCCACACCCTCAGAGCTCACTACGCCACACCCTCAGAGCTCACTATGCCACACCCCCAGAGCTCACTACGCCACACCCTCAGAGCTCACTATGCCACACCCCCAGAGCTCACTACGCCACACCCCCAGAGCTCACTATGCCACACCCCCAGGAGCTCACTACGCCACACCCTCAGAGCTTACTACGCCATACCCTCAGAGCTCACTACGCCACACCCTCACATCTCACTACGCCACACCCCCAGAGCTCATTACGCCACACCCTCACAGCTCACTACGCCACACCCTCAGAGCTCACTACGCCACAGACTCAGAGCTCACTACGCCACACTCCCAGAGCTCACTACGCCACACCCTCAGAGCTCACTACGCCACACCCTCAGAGCTCACTACGCCACACCCTCAGAGCTCACTACGCCACACCCTCAGAGCTCACTACGCCACACCCTCAGAGCTCACTACGCCACACCCTCAGAGCTCACTACGCCACACCCTCAGAGCTCACTACGCCACACCCTCAGAGCTCACTACGCCACACCCTCAGAGCTCACTACGCCACACCCTCAGAGCTCACTACGCCACACCCCCAAAGCTGACTACGTCACAGCCCCAGAGCTCACTACGCCACACCCTCAGAGCTCACTACGCCACATCCCCAGAGCTCATTACGCCACACCCTCAGAGCTCACTACGCCACACCCCCAGAGCTCACTACGCCACACCCCCAGAGCTCACTACGCCACACCCCCAGAGCTCACTACGCCACACCCCCAGAGCTCACTACGCCACACCCCCAGAGCTCACTACGCCACACCCTCAGAGCTCACTACGCCACACCCCCAGAGCTCACTACGCCAGACCCCAGGAGCTCACTACGCCACACCCTCAGAGCTCACTACGCCACACCCTCAGAGCTCACTACGCCACACCCTCAGAGCTCACTACGCCACACCCTCACAGCTCACTACGCCACACCCTCAGAGCTCATTACGCCACACCCCCAGAGCTCACTACGCCACACCCTCAGAGCTCACTACGCCAAACCCTCAGAGCTCACTACGCCACACCCCCAGAGCTGACTACATCACACCCCCAGAGCTGACTACGCCACACCCTCAGAGCTCACTACGCCACACCCTCAGAGCTCATTACGCCACACCCCCAGAGCTCACTACGCCACACCCTCAGAGCTCACTACGCCACACCCTCAGAGCTCACTACGCCACACCCCCAGAGCTGACTACGTCACACCCCCAGAGCTGACTACGCCACACCCTCAGAGCTCACTACGCCACACCCTCAGAGCTCACTACGCCACACCCTCAGAGCTCACTACGCCACACCCTCAGAGCTCACTACGCCACACCCTCACATCTCACTACGCCACACCCCCAGAGCTCATTACGCCACACCCTCACAGCTCACTACGCCACACCCTCAGAGCTCATTACGCCACAGACTCAGAGCTCACTACGCCACACTCCCAGAGCTCACTACGCCATACCCTCAGAGCTCACTACGCCACACCCTCAGAGCTCACTACGCCACACCCTCAGAGGTCACTACGCCACACCCTCAGAGCTCACTACGCCACACCCTCAGAGCTCACTACGCCACACCCTCAGAGCTCACTACGCCACACCCTCAGAGCTCACTACGCCACACCCTCAAAGCTCACTACGCCACACCCTCAGAGCTCACTACGCCACACCCTCAGAGCTCACTACGCCACACCCCCAAAGCTGACTACGTCACAGCACCAGAGCTCACTACGCCACACCCTCAGAGCTCACTACGCCACACCCCCAGAGCTCATTACGCCACACCCTCAGAGCTAACTACGCCACACCCCCAGAGCTCACTACGCCACACCCCCAGAGCTCACTACGCCACACCCCCAGAGCTCACTACGCCACACCCCCAGAGCTCACTACGCCACACCCTCAGAGCTCACTACGCCACACCCCCAGAGCTCACTACGCCACACCCCAGGAGCTCACTACGCCACACCCTCAGAGCTCACTACGCCACACCCTCAGAGCTCACTACGCCACACCCTCAGAGCTCACTACGCCACACCCTCAGAGCTCACTACGCCACACCCTCACATCTCACTACGCCACACCCTCAGAGCTCACTACGCCACACCCTCACAGCTCACTACGCCACACCCTCAGAACTCATTACGCCACACCCCCAGAGCTCACTACGCCACACCCTCAGAGCTCACTACGCCACACCCTCAGAGCTCACTACGCCACACCCTCAGAGCTCACTACGCCACACCCCCAGAGCTCACTACGCCACACCCCCAGAGCTCACTACGCCAGACCCCAGGAGCTCACTACGCCACACCCTCAGAGCTCACTACGCCACACCCTCAGAGCTCACTACGCCACACCCTCAGAGCTCACTACGCCACACTCTCAGAGCTCACTACGCCACACCCCCAGAGCTGACTACGTCACACCCCCAGAGCTGACTACGTCACACCCCCAGAGCTGACTACGCCACACCCTCAGAGCTCACTACGCCACACCCTCAGAGCTCACTACGCCACACCCTCACAGCTCACTACGCCACACCCTCACAGCTCACTACGCCACACCCCCAGAGCTCACTACGCCACACCCTCAGAGCTCACTACGCCACACCCTCAGAGCTCACTACACCACACCCCCAGAGCTCACTACGCCACACCCTCAGAGCTCACTACGCCACACCCTCAGAGCTCACTACGCCACACCCTCAGAGCTCACTACACCACACCCCCAGAGCTCACTACGCCACACCCTCAGAGCTCTCAACCCCACACCTCCAGAGCTCACTACACCACACCCCCAGAGCTCACTACGCCACACCCTCAGAGCTCATTACGCCACACCCTCAGAGCTCACTACGCCACACCCTCAGAGCTCACTACACCACACCCTCAGAGCTCACTACGCCACACCCTCAGAGCTCACTGAGAGAGAGAGATAGAAGAGAGGGAGAGATAGGAGGGAGAGAGATAGAAGAGATAGAGAGTTAGAAGGGAGAGTGATAAAAAGACAGACAGAGGGAGAGAGATAAATGTACCTTCCATTTCCTCCGAGCAGCAAACTTCTTAAACTTCTCCATGTTGACAGCAGACTCCTTCCTGCTGAGAGCCTGCTGGGAGTCCTTTGGCTGATTGGACAAACAGGAACATATATGACTAATCAGATCAATAGATTACATTAACTTATCAATTATTTTTATATTGATCATATTGTGTATCATTCTGCTACCCTTTGTTTTCAAGTAGGATTTTATGAAGTGAATGAACACTCATTCCCTGTATAAAGTGAATAAAGAAATAACTTATCCTGTGTGTGTGTGTGTGTGTGTGTGTGTGTGTGTGTGTGTGTGTGTGTGTGTGTGTGTGTGTGTGTGTGTGTGTGTGTGTGTGTGTGTGTGTGTGTGTGTGTGTGTGTGTGTGTGTGTGTGTGTGTGTGTGTTAGACAGACCTTGATCCAGGGATGAAGTAGACTGTCCTGGATGGTCATTCTCTTTCTGAAAAAGACACGACAGTTAGGGTTAGGAAAGGAACAGGGGGTTAGGAAAGGAACAGGGGGTTAGGAAAGGAACAGGGGTTAGGAAAGGAACAGGGGTTAGGAAAGGAACAGGGGGTTAGGAAAGGAACAGGGGGTTAGGAAGGGAACATGGGTTAGGAAGGGAACAGGGGTTAGGAAAGGAACAGGGGTTAGGAAAGGAACAGGGGGTTAGGAAAGGAACAGGGGTTAGGAAAGGAACAGGGGTTAGGAAAGGAACAGGGTGTTAGGAAGGGAACAGGGGGTTAGGAAAGGAACAGGGGTTAGGAAAGGAACAGGGGGTTAGGAAAGGAACAGGGGTTAGGAAAGGAACAGGGGTTAGGAAAGGGAACAGGGGTTAGGAAAGGAACAGGGGTTAGGAAAGGGAACAGGGGTTAGGAAAGGAACAGGGGTTAGGAAAGGGAACAGGGGTTAGGAAAGGAACAGGGGTTAGGAAAGGAACAGGGGGTTAGGAAGGGAACATGGTTTAGGAAAGGAACAGGGGGTTAGGAAGGGAACAGGGGGTTAGGAAAGGAACAGGGGTTAGGAAAGGAACAGGGGGTTAGGAAAGGAACAGGGGGTTAGGAAGGGAACAGGGGGTTAGGAAAGGAACAGGGGTTAGGAAGGGAACAGGGGGTTAGGAAAGGAACAGGGGGTTAGGAAGGGAACATGGGTTAGGAAGGGAACAGGGGTTAGGAAGGGAACAGGGGGTTAGGAAAGGAACAGGGGTTAGGAAAGGAACAGGGGTTAGGAAAGGAACAGGGGGTTAGGAAGGGAACAGGGGGTTAGGAAAGGAACAGGGGTTAGGAAAGGAACAGGGGATTAGGAAAGGAACAGGGGTTAGGAAAGGAACAGGGGTTAGGAAAGGGAACAGGGGTTAGGAAAGGAACAGGGGTTAGGAAAGGGAACAGGGGTTAGGAAAGGAACAGGGGTTAGGAAAGGGAACAGGGGTTAGGAAAGAAACAGGGGTTAGGAAAGGAACAGGGGGTTAGGAAGGGAACATGGGTTAGGAAGGGAACAGGGGTTAGGAAGGGAACAGGGGGTTAGGAAAGGAACAGGGGTTAGGAAAGGAACAGGGGTTAGGAAAGGAACAGGGGGTTAGGAAGGGAACAGGGGGTTAGGAAAGGAACAGGGGTTAGGAAAGGAACAGGGGGTTAGGAAAGGAACAGGGGTTAGGAAAGGAACAGGGGTTAGGAAAGGGAACAGGGGTTAGGAAAGGAACAGGGGTTAGGAAAGGGAACAGGGGTTAGGAAAGGAACAGGGGTTAGGAAAGGGAACAGGGGTTAGGAAAGGAACAGGGGGTTAGGAAAGGAACAGGGGTTAGGAAGGGAACAGGGGTTAGGAAAGGGAACAGGGGTTAGGAAGGGAACAGGGGTTAGGAAAGGAACAGGGGGTTAGGAAAGGAACAGGGGGTTAGGAAAGGAACAGGGGTTAGGAAAGGAACAGGGGTTAGGAAAGGAACAGGGGGTTAGGAAAGGAACAGGGGGTTAGGAAGGGAACATGGGTTAGGAAGGGAACAGGGGTTAGGAAAGGAACAGGGGTTAGGAAAGGAACAGGGGGTTAGGAAAGGAACAGGGGTTAGGAAAGGAACAGGGGTTAGGAAAGGAACAGGGTGTTAGGAAGGGAACAGGGGGTTAGGAAAGGAACAGGGGTTAGGAAAGGAACAGGGGGTTAGGAAAGGAACAGGGGTTAGGAAAGGAACAGGGGTTAGGAAAGGGAACAGGGGTTAGGAAAGGAACAGGGGTTAGGAAAGGGAACAGGGGTTAGGAAAGGAACAGGGGTTAGGAAAGGGAACAGGGGTTAGGAAAGGAACAGGGGTTAGGAAAGGAACAGGGGGTTAGGAAGGGAACATGGTTTAGGAAAGGAACAGGGGGTTAGGAAGGGAACAGGGGGTTAGGAAAGGAACAGGGGTTAGGAAAGGAACAGGGGGTTAGGAAAGGAACAGGGGGTTAGGAAGGGAACAGGGGGTTAGGAAAGGAACAGGGGTTAGGAAGGGAACAGGGGTTTAGTAAAGGAACAGGGGGTTAGGAAGGGAACATGGGTTAGGAAGGGAACAGGGGTTAGGAAGGGAACAGGGGGTTAGGAAAGGAACAGGGGTTAGGAAAGGGAACAGGGGTTAGGAAAGGAACAGGGGTTAGGAAAGGGAACAGGGGTTAGGAAAGAAACAGGGGTTAGGAAAGGAACAGGGGGTTAGGAAGGGAACATGGGTTAGGAAGGGAACAGGGGTTAGGAAGGGAACAGGGGGTTAGGAAAGGAACAGGGGTTAGGAAAGGAACAGGGGTTAGGAAAGGAACAGGAGGTTAGGAAGGGAACAGGGGGTTAGGAAAGGAACAGGGGTTAGGAAAGGAACAGGGGGTTAGGAAAGGAACAGGGGTTAGGAAAGGAACAGGGGTTAGGAAAGGGAACAGGGGTTAGGAAAGGAACAGGGGTTAGGAAAGGGAACAGGGGTTAGGAAAGGAACAGGGGTTAGGAAAGGGAACAGGGGTTAGGAAAGGAACAGGGGGTTAGGAAAGGAACAGGGGTTAGGAAGGGAACAGGGGTTAGGAAAGGGAACAGGGGTTAGGAAAGGAACAGGGGTAAGGAAAGGAACAGGGGTTAGGAAGGGAACAGGGGGTTAGGAAAGTAACAGGGGTTAGGAAAGGAACAGGGATTAGGAAAGGAACAGGGGGTTAGGAAGGGAACAGGGGGTTAGGAAAGGAACAGGGGTTAGGAAAGGAACAGGGGGTTAGGAAAGGAACAGGGGTTAGGAAAGGAACAGGGGTTAGGAAGGGAACAGGGGTTAGGAAGGGAACAGGGGGTTAGGAAGGGAACAGGGGTTAGGAAAGGAACAGGGGGTTAGGAAAGGAACAGGGGTTAGGAAAGGAACAGGGGGTTAGGAAAGGGAACAGGGGGTTAGGAAGGGAACAGGGGTTAGGAAAGGAACAGGGGGTTAGGAAGGGAACAGGGGTTAGGAAGGGAACAGGGGTTAGGAAGGGAACAGGGGTTAGGAAGGGAACAGGGGTTAGGAAGGGAACATGGGTTAGGAAAGGAACAGGGGTTAGGAAAGGGAACAGGGGTTAGGAAAGGAACAGGGGTTAGGAAGGGAACAGGGGTTAGGAAGGGAACAGGGGGTTAGGAAGGGAACAGGGGGTTAGGAAGGGAACAGGGGTTAGGAAGGGAACAGGGGTTAGGAAAGGAACAGGGGTTAGGAAGGGAACATGGGTTAGGAAGGGAACAGGGGTTAGGAAGGGAACAGGGGTTAGGAAAGGAACAGGGGTTAGGAAGGGAACAGGGGTTAGGAAAGGAACAGGGGTTAGGAAGGGAACAAGGGTTAGGAAGGGAACAGGGGTTAGGAAAGGAACAGGGGGTTAGGAAGGGAACAGGGGTTAGGAAAGGAACAGGGGGTTAGGAAAGGTACCGGGGTTAGGAAAGGAACAGGGGTTAGGAAGGGAACATGGGTTAGGAAGGGAACAGGGGTTAGGAAGGGAACAGGGGGTTAGGAAGGGAACAGGGGGTTAGGAAGGGAACAGGGGGTTAGGAAAGGAACAGGGGTTAGGAAAGGAACAGGGGGTTAGGAAGGGAACAGGGGTTAGGAAGGGAACAGGGGTTAGGAAGGGAACAGGGGTTAGGAAAGGGAACAGGGGTTAGGAAAGGGAACAGGGGTTAGGAAGGGAACAGGGTTTAGGAAGGGAACAGGGGTTAGGAAAGGAACAGGGGGTTAGGAAAGGAACAGGGGGTTAGGAAGGGAACATGGGTTAGGAAGGGAACAGGGGGTTAGGAAAGGAACAGGGGGTTAGGAAGGGAACATGGGTTAGGAAGGGAACAGGGGTTAGGAAGGGAACAGGGGGTTAGGAAAGGAACAGGGGTTAGGAAAGGAACAGGGGTTAGGAAAGGAACAGGGGTTAGGAAAGGAACAGGGGTTAGGAAAGGAACAGGGGTTAGGAAAGGGAACAGGGGTTAGGAAAGGAACAGGGGGTTAGGAAAGGAACAGGGGTTAGGAAGGGAACAGGGGTTAGGAAGGGAACAGGGGTTAGGAAGGGAACAGGGGGTTAGGAAGGGAACAGGGGTTAGGAAAGGAACAGGGGTTAGGAAGGGAACATGGGGTTAGGAAGGGAACAGGGGTTAGGAAGGGAACAGGGGTTAGGAAGGGAACAGGGGTTAGGAAAGGAACAGGGGTTAGGAAAGAAACAGGGGGTTAGGAAGGGAACAGGGGTTAGGAAGGGAACAGGGGGTTAGGAAGGGAACAGGGGTTAGGAAAGGAACAGGGGGTTAGGAAGGGAACAGGGGGTTAGGAAGGGAACATGGGGTTAGGAAAGGAACAGGGGGTTAGGAAAGGAACATGGAAGGGAACAGGGGTTAGGAAGGGAACAGGGGTTAGGAAGGGAACAGGGGTTAGGAAGGGAACAGGGGTTAGGAAGGGAACAGGGGTTAGGAAGGGAACAGGGGTTAGGAAGGGAACAGGGGTTAGGAAGGGAACAGGGGTTAGGAAAGGAACAGGGGTTAGGAAAGGAACATGGAAGGGAACAGGGGGTTAGGAAAGGAACAAACGATTAACTCAAAACAATCCTGGACAACTCATGGTGCACACACTATACTTCTGTCACACACACCTTCCCCTCGTCAAAGACACCTTCCCCTCGTCACACACACCTTCCCCTCGTCACACACACCTTCCCCTCGTCACACACACCTTCCCCTCGTCACACACACCTTCCTCTAGTCACACACAAACTGAGCTGACTCGCTGGTCAAACGATGAACATAACACAGTACATACATGCAGACAACTCACACACACACACACACACACACACACACACACACACACACACACACACACACACACACACACACACACACACACACACACACACACACACACACACACACACACACACACACACACACACACACACACACACACACACACACACACACACACACACACACACACACACACACACACACTGTGGTTCCTCTGTCCCTACGACTATCCTCTTTGGTTATCTCCTCTTAACAGACCATGACTGTTTAATAATACACTAAGACCAGCATCACCACAGCAACCCAATCTTCAATCGGCTGTTGCCTAGGCAACCTCCATTAGGGCTGCTGGGATGATGATAACACCTACTACAGTCACGGAGCTCTGACAGTAGCTTACACAACGTAACATAACGTATAAATGTACATTAATGCAGGGGTTTTCAACCTTCCCTTGCCCAGGGACCCCCAGCTAGGCAACCCGGCGACCCAGGGACCCCCAGCTAGGCAACCCGGCGACCCAGGGACCCCCAGCTAGGCAACCCGGCGACCCAGGGACCCCCGGCTAGGCAAACCGGCGACCCAGGGACCCCCAGCTAGGCAACCCGGCGACCCAGGGACGGTAAGGTAAAGGTCTGGTAAACTGTCCAGTCTATTAGCTAGAAAGGTAAAGGTCTATTAAACTATCCAGTCTATTAGCTAGAAAGGTAAAGGTCTATTAAACTATCCAGTCTATTAGCTAGAAAGGTAAAGGTCTGGTAACTGTCCAGTCTATTAGCTAGAAAGGTAAAGGTATATTAAACTACCCAGTCTATTAGCTAGAAAGGTCTATTAAACTATCCAGTCTATTAGCTAGAAAGGTAAAGGTCTGATAACTATCCAGTCTATTAGCTAGAAAGGTAAAGGTCTATTAAACTATCCAGTCTATTAGCTAGAAAGGTAAAGGTCTATTAAACTGTCCAGTCTATTCGCTAGAAAGGTAAAGGTCTGGTAAACTATCCAGTCTATTAGCTAGAAAGGTAAAGGTCTGGTAAACTATCCAGTCTATTAGCTAGAAAGGTAAAGGTCTATTAAACTATCCAGTCTATTAGCTAGAAAGGTAAAGGTCTGGTAAACTATCCAGTCTATTAGCTAGAAAGGTAAAGGTCTATTAAACTGTCCAGTCTATTAGCTAGAAAGGTAAAGGTCTATTAAACTATCCAGTCTATTAGCTAGAAAGGTAAAGGTCTGATAAACTGTCCAGTCTATTAGCTAGAAAGGTAAAGGTCTATTAAACTCTCCAGGCTATTAGCTAGAAAGGTAAAGGTCTATTAAACTATCCAGTCTATTAGCTAGAAAGGTAAAGGTCTATTAAACTATCCAGTCTATTAGCTAGAAAGGTAAAGGTCTGGTAAACTGTCCAGTCTATTAGCTAGAAAGGTAAAGGTCTGGTAAACTATCCAGTCTATTAGCTAGAAAGGTAAAGGTCTGGTAAACTATCCAGTCTATTAGCTAGAAAGGTATAGGTCTGGTAAACTATCCAGTCTATTAGCTAGAAAGGTAAAGTTCTATTAAACTATCCAGTCTATTAGCTAGAAAAGTAAAGGTCTGGTAAAATGTCCAGTCTATTAGCTAGAAAGGTAAAGGTCTATTAAACTGTCCATTCTATTAGCTAGATTGGTAAAGGTCTATTGGCAGCGTAGAGACATGACTTTGAAGATAATTTCCAGCACTTCTATAACGTTTTGCACAGGCCTGAGAGACAAGTTCAGTTTTAAAGATAACTACTTTTAATTCTATGCATTTTGCTAAGTCTAATCAAAGGACCTTGAATGGTTTTGAGACTTTCTATGTTCCTGACTGCCTATATTTTATTTGATTGTAAGTTCTCATATATGTTATTATTTAATATATTTAGTTAAGTATGTTTTCTGCTTTCTATCATCTGGTCTTGGATGTTTAAAGTTGACACTGTTTTTCCATCCCCAAAAAGACCACTTAAACGGCCCGCCTAAGAATTTCTCTTCAAGTCATTGCGCTAACGCTAGTTAGCATTGGCTCGTGAAACTACCTCTTAACTTCCTTCATGCTGGACGCAGAGACAGAAAAATGGTATCTAGAATGGTATTGTGTTGTAGCTAGCTATATTCATAAATTAAATTACTTTTCACCTTTAAAAAAATTGCCAATACGATTTTTCCCCAAAAAGTATTGAATAAACTGGTGTACCCCCTGCAGTACCCCACAGACTCCAGCTTGATAACTCTGCACTAATGTATAGAGTTGAGAACATTGGGCACACTGTGTTTAAGTGCAGAGCGGTGTATATGTACACTCCGGTTCAGTTTCAATACATTCAGGACCGAACCAAGCACATAGTATATACAAAGGCTTCGCCTGTACAATGTTAGGGATAGGGGTGAGGGTTAGGGTCAGAGGTTAGAGAGATCATGTACTTTGGGTCTTTGATAAGCAGCCTGGTGATAAAGTCTTTGGCCAGGAGGCTGGTGCTGCTGAAGAACTCTTCATCGAAGGTGTAGTCCACCGCCGACACGTTAGCTAGAGTCTCCTGCTTATTCTCCCCCAAGAACGGCGATGCACCACTCAACCTGAGGAAGGGAGGGAGGGAGGAGGGGGGAGGGGAGAGGGAGAAAGCAGGGACGAGAGGGAAGGGGGAGGGGGAGGGCAGGGATGGGAGGACAGGGGGGGGGGAGGGAGGAAAGAGGGCGAGAGCAGGGATGGGAGGGAAGGGGAGGGGAAAGGGAGAGAGCAGGGAGGAAGGAGGGAGGGGGAGAGAAAGAAAGATAGTGCCATAGGGAGAGAAAGAGGTTGAGAGAGGTAGAGAAAGTTTCCATTCATTCCAATAACTTCCCACATAAAACTGAATGACGCTCTAAAAGGTTTACAGCGTATACCACGTTTGTTTCTCTGAATGTATAACAAAGCCATGAAGATGTTTTATAGATGTACTCTAGTTATGGACAGATATCAGAGGAATTGTGAGTTATAAGTTAAACAGTTGGTCAGGTGTCAGGAATGTGAAGCACCAAAGTCTTTCTCTCTGATAAGCGTTCTCTCTCACTCCATATCTGGGCTACAACAACATGGTAACGGTCCTTTCCAGACTAAAGGTAACATGGTAACGGTCCTTTCCTCTGGAAAGGTAACATGGTAACGGTCCTTTCCTCTGGAAAGGTAACATGGTAACGGTCCTTTCCTCTGGAAAGGTAACATGGTAACGGTCCTTTCCAGACTAAAGGTAACATGGTAACGGTCCTTTCCTCTGGAAAGGTAACATGGTAACGGTCCTTTCCAGACTAAAGGTAACATGGTAACGGTCCTTTCCTCTGGAAAGGTAACATGGTAACGGTCCTTTCCTCTGGAAAGGTAACATGGTAACGGTCCTTTCCTCTGGAAAGGTAACATGGTAACGGTCCTTTCCTCTGGAAAGGTAACATGGTAACGGTCCTTTCCAGACTAAAGGTAACATGGTAACGGTCCTTTCCTCTGGAAAGGTAACATGGTAACGGTCCTTTCCTCTGGAAAGGTAACATGGTAACGGTCCTTTCCTCTGGAAAGGTAACATGGTAACGGTCCTTTCCTCTGGAAAGGTAACATGGTAACGGTCCTTTCCAGACTAAAGGTAACATGGTAACGGTCCTTTCCAGACTAAAGGTAACATGGTAACGGTCCTTTCCAGACTAAAGGTAACATGGTAACGGTCCTTTCCTCTGGAAAGGTAACATGGTAACGGTCCTTTCCTCTGGAAAGGTAACATGGTAACGGTCCTTTCCAGACTAAAGGTAACATGGTAACGGTCCTTTCCTCTGGAAAGGTAACATGGTAACGGTCCTTTCCTCTGGAAAGGTAACATGGTAACGGTCCTTTCCTCTGGAAAGGTAACATGGTAACGGTCCTTTCCTCTGGAAAGGTAACATGGTAACGGTCCTTTCCAGACTAAAGGTAACATGGTAACGGTCCTTTCCAGACTAAAGGTAACATGGTAACGGTCCTTTCCAGACTAAAGGTAACATGGTAACGGTCCTTTCCAGACTAAAGGTAACATGGTAACGGTCCTTTCCAGACTAAAGGTAACATGGTAACGGTCCTTTCCAGACTAAAGGTAACATGGTAACGGTCCTTTCCAGACTAAAGGTAACATGGTAACGGTCCTTTCCAGACTAAAGGTAACATGGTAACGGTCCTTTCCAGACTAAAGGTAACATGGTAACGGTCCTTTCCAGACTAAAGGTAACATGGTAACGGTCCTTTCCAGACTAAAGGTAACATGGTAACGGTCCTTTCCAGACTAAAGGTAGCATGGTAACGGTCCTTTCCAGACTAAAGGTAACATGGTAACGGTCCTTTCCAGACTAAAGGTAACATGGTAACGGTCCTTTCCAGACTAAAGGTAACATGGTAACGGTCCTTTCCAGACTAAAGGTAACATGGTAACGGTCCTTTCCAGACTAAAGGTAACATGGTAACGGTCCTTTCCAGACTAAAGGTAACATGGTAACGGTCCTTTCCAGACTAAAGGTAACATGGTAACGGTCCTTTCCAGACTAAAGGTAACATGGTAACGGTCCTTTCCAGACTAAAGGTAACATGGTAACGGTCCTTTCCAGACTAAAGGTAACATGGTAACGGTCCTTTCCAGACTAAAGGTAACATGGTAACGGTCCTTTCCAGACTAAAGGTAACATGGTAACGGTCCTTTCCAGACTAAAGGTAACATGGTAACGGTCCTTTCCAGACTAAAGGTAACATGGTAACGGTCCTTTCCAGACTAAAGGTAACATGGTAACGGTCCTTTCCAGACTAAAGGTAACATGGTAACGGTCCTTTCCAGACTAAAGGTAACATGGTAACGGTCCTTTCCAGACTAAAGGTAACATGGTAACGGTCCTTTCCAGACTAAAGGTAACATGGTAACGGTCCTTTCCAGACTAAAGGTAACATGGTAACGGTCCTTTCCAGACTAAAGGTAACATGGTAACGGTCCTTTCCAGACTAAAGGTAACATGGTAACGGTCCTTTCCAGACTAAAGGTAACATGGTAACGGTCCTTTCCAGACTAAAGGTAACATGGTAACGGTCCTTTCCAGACTAAAGGTAACATGGTAACGGTCCTTTCCAGACTAAAGGTAACATGGTAACGGTCCTTTCCAGACTAAAGGTAACATGGTAACGGTCCTTCCAGACTAAAGGTAACATGGTAACGGTCCTTTCCAGACTAAAGGTAACATGGTAACGGTCCTTTCCAGACTAAAGGTAACATGGTAACGGTCCTTTCCAGACTAAAGGTAACATGGTAACGGTCCTTTCCAGACTAAAGGTAACATGGTAACGGTCCTTTCCAGACTAAAGGTAACATGGTAACGGTCCTTTCCAGACTAAAGGTAAAATGGTAACGGTCCTTTCCAGACTAAAGGTAACATGGTAACGGTCCTTTCCAGACTAAAGGTAACATGGTAACGGTGCTTTCCAGACTAAAGGTAACATGGTAACGGTCCTTTCCAGACTAAAGGTAACATGGTAACGGTCCTTTCCAGACTAAAGGTAACATGGTAACGGTGCTTTCCAGACTAAAGGTAGCATGGTAACGGTGCTTTCCAGACTAAAGGTAGCATGGTAACGGTGCTTTCCTCTGGAAAGGTAACATGGTAACGGTCCTTTCCTCTGGAAAGGTAACATGGTAACGGTCCTTTCCTCTGGAAAGGTAACATGGTAACGGTCCTTTCCTATGGAAAGGTAACATGGTAACGGTCCTTTCCTATGGAAAGGTAACATGGTAACGGTCCTTTCCTCTGGAAAGGTAACATGGTAACGGTCCTTTCCTATGGAAAGGTAACATGGTAACGGTCCTTTCCTATGGAAAGGTAACATGGTAACGGTCCTTTCCTCTGGAAAGGTAACATGGTAACGGTCCTTTCCAGACTAAAGGTAACATGGTAACGGTCCTTTCCTCTGGAAAGGTAACATGGTAACGGTCCTTTCCTCTGGAAAGGTAACATGGTAACGGTCCTTTCCAGACTAAAGGTAACATGGTAACGGTCCTTTCCTCTGGAAAGGTAACATGGTAACGGTCCTTTCCTCTGGAAAGGTAACATGGTAACGGTCCTTTCCTCTGGAAAGGTAACATGGTAACGGTCCTTTCCTCTGGAAAGGTAACATGGTAACGGTCCTTTCCTCTGGAAAGGTAACATGGTAACGGTCCTTTCCTCTGGAAAGGTAACATGGTAACGGTCCTTTCCTCTGGAAAGGTAACATGGTAACGGTCCTTTCCTCTGGAAAGGTAACATGGTAACGGTCCTTTCCAGACTAAAGGTAACATGGTAACGGTCCTTTCCTCTGGAAAGGTAACATGGTAACGGTGCTTTCCTCTGGAAAGGTAACATGGTAACGGTCCTTTCCTCTGGAAAGGTAACATGGTAAAGGTCCTTTCCTCTGGAAAGGTAACATGGTAACGGTCCTTTCCTCTGGAAAGGTAACATGGTAACGGTCCTTTCCTCTGGAAAGGTAACATGGTAACGGTCCTTTCCTCTGGAAAGGTAACATGGTAACGGTCCTTTCCTATGGAAAGGTAACATGGTAACGGCCCTTTCCTCTGGAAAGGTAACATGGTAACGGTCCTTTCCTCTGGAAAGGTAACATGGTAACGGCCCTTTCATCTGGAAAGGTAACATGGTAACGGTGCTTTCCTCTGGAAAGGTAACATGGTAACGGCCCTTTCCTCTGGAAAGGTAACATGGTAACGGTCCTTTCCTATGGAAAGGTCACATGGTAACGGTCCTTTCCTCTGGAAAGGTCACATGGTAACGGTGCTTTCCTCTGGAAAGGTAACATGGTAACGGTCCTTTCCTATGGAAAGGTAACATGGTAACGGTCCTTTCCTCTGGAAAGGTAACATGGTAACGGTCCTTTCCTCTGGAAAGGTAACATGGTAACGGCCCTTTCCTCTGGAAAGGTAACATGGTAACGGTCCTTTCCAGACTAAAGGTAACATGGTAACGGTGCTTTCCTCTGGAAAGGTAACATGGTAACGGTCCTTTCCTCTGGAAAGGTAACATGGTAACGGTCCTTTCCTCTGGAAAGGTAACATGGTAACGGTCCTTTCCTCTGGAAAGGTAACATGGTAACGGTCCTTTCCTCTGGAAAGGTAACATGGTAACGGTCCTTTCCAGACTAAAGGTAACATGGTAACGGTCCTTTCCTCTGGAAAGGTAACATGGTAACGGTCCTTTCCTCTGGAAAGGTAACATGGTAACGGTCCTTTCCAGACTAAAGGTAACATGGTAACGGTCCTTTCCTCTGGAAAGGTAACATGGTAACGGTCCTTTCCAGACTAAAGGTAACATGGTAACGGTCCTATCCTCTGGAAAGGTAACATGGTAACGGTCCTTTCCTCTGGAAAGGTAACATGGTGACGGTCCTTTCCTATGGAAAGGTAACATGGTAACGGTCCTTTCCTATGGAAAGGTAACATGGTAACGGTCCTTTCCTCTGGAAAGGTAACATGGTAACGGTCCTTTCCTCTGGAAAGGTAACATGGTAACGGTCCTTTCCAGACTAAAGGTAACATGGTAACGGTCCTTTCCTCTGGAAAGGTAACATGGTAACGGTCCTTTCCTCTGGGAAGGTAACATGGTAACGGTCCTTTCCAGACTAAAGGTAACATGGTAACGGTCCTTTCCTCTGGAAAGGTAACATGGTAACGGTGCTTTCCTCTGGAAAGGTAACATGGTAACGGTCCTTTCCTCTGGAAAGGTAACATGGTAACGGTCCTTTCCTCTGGAAAGGTAACATGGTAACGGTCCTTTCCTCTGGAAAGGTAACATGGTAACGGTCCTTTCCTCTGGAAAGGTAACATGGTAACGGTCCTTTCCTCTGGAAAGGTAACATGGTAACGGTCCTTTCCTCTGGAAAGGTAACATGGTAACGGCCCTTTCCTCTGGAAAGGTAACATGGTAACGGTCCTTTCCAGACTAAAGGTAACATGGTAACGGTGCTTTCCTCTGGAAAGGTAACATGGTAACGGTCCTTTCCTCTGGAAAGGTAACATGGTAACGGTCCTTTCCTCTGGAAAGGTAACATGGTAACGGTCCTTTCCTCTGGAAAGGTAACATGGTAACGGTCCTTTCCAGACTAAAGGTAACATGGTAACGGTCCTTTCCTCTGGAAAGGTAACATGGTAACGGTCCTTTCCAGACTAAAGGTAACATGGTAACGGTCCTTTCCAGACTAAAGGTAACATGGTAACGGTCCTTTCCTCTGGAAAGGTAACATGGTAACGGTCCTTTCCAGACTAAAGGTAACGGTCCTATCCTCTGGAAAGGTAACATGGTAACGGTCCTTTCCTCTGGAAAGGTAACATGGTAACGGTCCTTTCCTCTGGAAAGGTAACATGGTAACGGTCCTTTCCTCTGGAAAGGTAACATGGTAACGGTCCTTTCCTCTGGAAAGGTAACATGGTAACGGTCCTTTCCTCTGGAAAGGTAACATGGTAACGGTCCTTTCCTCTGGAAAGGTAACATGGTAACGGTCCTATCCTCTGGAAAGGTAACATGGTAACGGTCCTTTCCAGACTAAAGGTAACATGGTAACGGTCCTTTCCTCTGGAAAGGTAACATGGTAACGGTCCTTTCCTCTGGAAAGGTAACATGGTAACGGTCCTTTCCTCTGGAAAGGTAACATGGTAACGGTCCTTTCCAGACTAAAGGTAGCATGGTAACGGTCCTTTCCAGACTAAAGGTAGCATGGTAACGGTCCTTTCCAGACTAAAGGTAGCATGGTAACGGTCCTTTCCAGACTAAAGGTAACATGGTAACGGTCCTTTCCAACATTTAAACGGTTTTGAAATAAGTCGACCAGGCAATCGACTAAAATCAAACAATTAGCATAAATCAGTTCATGTTCATACAAATATTTACACATGTTAAGTTTGCTGAAAATAAACGCAGTTGACATTGAGAGGATGTTTCTTTTTTTGCTGAGTTTATTTGAACGCACCACTTTTCTGTTGTTAATTTTGAATTTTTTGAAACAAGTTTTTTTTCCATGTCCATTACATGAAATCCACATAAGAATCAATTTAAATTACAGGTTGTAATGCAACAAAATAGGAAAAACACCAAGGGGGTGAATACTTTTGCAAGGCACTGTAAACGGCCATGTACTCTAATAATCTCCACCCGGCACAGCCAGAAGAGGACTGGCCACCCCTCATAGCCTGGTTCCTCTCGAGGTTTCTTCCTAGGTTCTGGCCTTTCTAGGGAGTTTCTCCTAGCCACCTATATACAGAAGAGGACTGGCCACCCCTCATAGCCTGGTTCCTCTCGAGGTTTCTTCCTAGGTTTTGGCCTTTCTAGGGAGTTTTTCCTAGCCACCGTGCTTCTACACCTGCATTGCTTGCTGTTTGGGCTGTTTAAGCTGGGTTTCTATACAGCACTTTGTGACATCAGCTGATGTAAGAAGGGCTTTATAAATACATTTTATTGAAATATATGCATTAATATGTTAATATTTTTTCATTAATATCAAAGCAGACTTGATTGGTCACGTCCACAGGATACACCATGGGGTAAAGGGTACAGTGAAATGATTGGTTGCATTCGTCAACAACGCAGTTATACAAAGAAATACACGCAAGATAAAAAAAAGACACTAAGATCAATATCAGGACCAATCACTGAACGGGATACTGGTGACAGTTGAATGAAGAGCTTCATGTATTGCACCAATCATTAGGAATGTTGTACTTACAGAATGTAGGTGATCACGCCAACACTCCTGGAACAACAATATGGATTAGTAAGCGACAGACAGAGATATATACAGAGCCTTATACACCGAGTCAACTAAATATTAGGAACACCGTCCTAATGTGGAGTTACACCCCCTTTTCCCGTCAGAAAAGTCTTTATTTGTCGAGGGACTCTGTCAAGTGTTCCTTTTGGGTGGTGGACCGTTCTTTATACACACAAAAGAAACAGCAGTGTTGCAATTCTTGTGCTTCCCGTATGTATCAAGATGTATCCACCATGCAAAAGGACATCCAGCCAACTGGACACAACTGTGGGGAAGCATTGGAGTCAACATGGACCAGCATCCCTGTGGAACGCTTTGGACACCTTGTAGGGTCCATGTCGTGACGAAATGAGTCTGTTCTTGGGGGGGGGGGGGTAGGGGTGCAACTCAATATTAGGACTGTGTTCCTAATGTTTTGTATACTCAGTGCATGTATGCATGTGTGTGTGTGTATATATATATACATACACTATCTAAATATAAAGTACATCTGTCTCTCACCACATGTCTGCCTCCAGGCCGAGCGGTTCATAGTTGACTACCTCTGGAGCTGCAAGAGTTAAAAGACACACTATTAAGCCAAAAACACTGAGCCTAGAATGTAGGGTATTGTGTGTGTGTGTGTGTGTGTGTGTGTGTGTGTGTGTGTGTGTGTGTGTGTACACACACTACCGTTCAGAAGTTTGGGGTCACTTAGAAATGTCCTTGTTTTTGAAAGAAAAGCACATTTTTTGTCCATTAAAATAACACCAACTTGATCAGAAATACAGTGTGGACATTGTTAAACATTGTAAATGTTGTAAATGACTATTGTAGCTGGAAACGTCTGATTTTTATGGAATATCTACAGAGGCCCATTATCAGCAACCATCACTTCTGTGTTCCAATGGCACGTTGTGTTAACTAATCCACGTTAATCATTTTAAAAGGCTAACTGATCATTACAAAACACTTTTGCAATTATGTTAGCACAGCTGAAAACTGTTGTTCTGATTAAAGAAGCAATAAAGCTGGCCTTCTTTAGACTAGTTGAGTATCTGGAGCATCAGCATTTGTGGGTTTGATAACAGGCTCAAAATGGCCAGAAACAAAGAACTTTCTTCTGAAACTCATCAGTCTATTCTTGTTCTGAGAAATGAAGGCTATTCCATGTGAGAAATTGGCAAGAAACTGAAGATCTCGTACAACGCTGTGTACTAGTCCC